>NW_007253880.1:663777-721841 GCF_000164805.1 Carlito syrichta | reverse complement strand
CATCTCCTTTCCCCACCCCCACCCCACTCTTACCATTTCTGCTGGAAGCAGGCCATCTGGGTCCATCCTCTTCCTCCTGTTGGATGGTTTGGTTCTGGCACTTGCAACCTGGCCTTTGTCCCGTACTTTAAATCATTTCTCACCTAGACCTTGCATGGCCTCTTGCAAGGAATGTCTGTGAACAGATCTGTTAGGAACTGCGGCCTGGGGGAAGGGGGTGGTGGCCTCTGGGGGGTTATGTGGGCTGGGGGTTAGCGTCCCCTTATAGATCTGGCTAGTTTGGCATGAGATGGAGCCCTGAAAAATCCAGCTGAGGGCCAATTCCCAAAGCTGGGTTTAGGAATGCACTATTTGTAGCCTTCCTTTGAATCTGCAAACTGGAACCTTCTGTTGATGCTGAAGAGCCCAGGAGCATGCTGGTATGTTTACAGCTTTCTGAAGGGACTTACCTGACAAGCGTGTGAAGCTGTGGGGTGTTTCAGTTGTCCAGCTCTGAAAGAATCTCCTTATTGATGTTTTTAAAAACTGTTGGTATTTGGCAGATGGGGTATAAGTACACTGGACACTGTCCTACCAAATAGGATCTCAACAAACTGCTTATTAAGTTACAGGGAACGTGGGTGCTCGAGCCATTAGCTCCCTTACTCGGGAGCCTTTCTGGAAGGAAAGAATCTGATCTCACTGGTTTGCCATAGCAGATGTTTCCGGTGCTCACACTGTGTTCCAAGACCTGTGATAGGAATTTCAGGCACAAAACTGGACCCTGTCACTGCCCCACCTCCACTCGGGGAAACAGGTGTTTGACTTGAATCCAGGTTTTCTCGTGAGTTCTGTGTCTCCTTAGCATTTCCCACCTTTGGCCACGGTGTGTCCGAGTGGTGTGCTATGGTGACAGGGGCGAGGAAGATGCCATCGGGTCTAAGCTTTGGTTCTTCTGCCTGACTCAGTTCTCTGTCTGCACCCAGTGATGCTCTGTGAGGCCACTGATCTATTTACAGAGTGAGGATATTGTCAAACATCCTAGCTAACTTCTTGGGATTAGGGGTTTCAAGTAAAATGATGTTTGTGGCAACTGTTGAATAACTTCTAAGTATAATTGCTTGTAATAGTATGAACACATATATTAATATATGTGAGTGAGATACTTTTCAGTGGACATGAAAAGTTCTTCCTTTTTTGCTATTAAGCTTTAGAGTGATCTTTTGTGTTTTTTTTTGCAGTTAAAATTAATTTTGGGAAATTTTATGCTGCCAAGATTTTTTTTTAATGAAGTCAGTACAAATTTCATCTTGCTGTAGCTGACTTTAGTAATTTTTTATGAAGATGACTTTTACATTGGAAGAAGTTACATGCTGATTCCAGTGTTAATCATATATAATAGGGTCATTTGGAGAGAGGCAGCTTTATAGTGTTTAAGGGCATTGGGGTGGGTGAATGTGGTCGGTTGGTGATGGTTTAACCCACCTATTTCCGAAAGCCATGTCATGAGATAAAACCAAAGACCCACCAGGTATGGTGGCTCATGCTATAATCCTAGCACCTTGGGAGACCCAGGTGGGAGGATTGCTTGAGCCCAGGAGTTCAAGATTCTTTCTTCCCTCGCCACCACAAATCTACAAAAAAACCCAACCAAACTGAAAATAGCAAAAGAAGGGAGGAATGGAGAAGGGGGAGGGAGGGGCAGGGAAGAGGAAAAGAAGAGGAGGAGAGAGTGGGTGGGAGCTCTCCCAGTCCCTGCAGCCCCATGGGCATCGCCCCTCCCTACTGTTCTCTGAGGACTCTGCCGATGTGCCCTGATACTTGGGGTCCTCTGGGGACTCCTCAGCCTTCTGTGCCTCAGAGGCAATGTTGGTGGCTTTCTGGCCTGTGTCCCAAAGCAAATGACTAGTGAGCTGACCTTGTTCCAGTCTGGTGTGAGGCCAGGTCAGATGAGCCTTCTGTCATCTTCTGAATGCAAACCATTGTTTGAAGTTCTCTGGAAGATTCCAGAAGAGTTCAGAAGTTAAGAGCCCTGGCCTCTCAAGACACTGGGATCCTAGAATGTATCCCCTTTCAAGAGTAGCTTTGGGTCAGATGGGGGTTGGAGGGAGTAGGGGGGTGGGGGGCTGGTAGCTGTCGTTTGTGTTCACTTCTATGGTATGGTACCCCTTGGGGAATGGTGTTTGACTGGGGAGTTCTGTGGCCTGAAGAAATAACTTCTCGTGGTAAATCAGAGACAGTGTGGAAAACGCTGGGCACTTTCTCTGAATCTGCTAAGTTAGTTTAAGTTGGAACCGGGGAGGGTGAATATGTAGATTTCATCTTTTTAAAAACATGTTTCTTAGTTTCTGTTTATTGATGTCACTCTAGGTTCAGTCCTTTGCTCTGGTAGCAACCTAAGGTTCAGGAAGGATTTGGTTTTGTCTACCCCTAGCCTCCTGCCTGGTAGGAATGTTTGTTCCCTTTTGTCCAGCCATAATTTTTCTTTGGAGGACTAGTATAAGTCCTTTTCCTTCCTGGATCAACCCTTCCTGGAAGTAACCTTCCTGATTGCTTCCTTCCTTAACCCCTAGGGTACCTACACAGGAAAACCCCAGCTTATGGATGGGCTGTGTTCCAAATATTCCTTTTGAGTAATTGGGTTGTAAATGGAAATGTGTTTTCCCATTAAAAATGATCACTGTCATTAATAACGAGACATTTTCAAGGTGCCCTTTAGCTATACACCTGTAAATCAGGGCTGTAGCCTGGCAGTGCACACTTCTGCATGCTCTACTGGGGAAGCTGGGTTTTCATCTGGTCCTAAAGTTGTCTTTGCTGCCCAGAATCAGACTTCAGTGTTCGTGTATCACGGTAGCATTTCAGGGACTTTGACAAAATAAAGGTAATTGAAGACTGTATGCAGCCAGATGTGGGGAGGTGGCTGAAATTTTGTTTCATGGGTGGGTGGACTGTGGCAGATGGAGGCTTTCAGGGTGTCCTCCCAACCCCTGCCCAGCCACAGCTGTCCCATGGGGAGGATGGGGCTGTAGCAGCTGTTGGTCTAGGAGTTGAGAGTTGATTGGAAACTGGTGGCTGATCAGGTTTCACTATAAAGTTCAGCATTTATTGATATACTAAGTGTCCTCCAGTTCCCATAAGCTCTGCATACATTCCTGAGCTCGGGCAAATGCTGTGTCTCTATGACAAGCACTGTGGATGGTCTTAGAGGTGCTGTGACTTTTGTGGTCTCTCTAACCAGAGAGAAATAATTGGGGGGCAGTCTTATTCTGTAGATTTCACTTTGGTTTCTCTCCTTTTACTAATGTAGGCAATTGACTTGTACTGTGTTTAAACAATGAACTTGATGGAGGAAGTTGTTATGCACTAACCAGTAAGTCCTAGCTCCATCAAAGGGAGTGTGGGGACTGCTTACAACACCATCCTGAAACAGGATTTTTGTCTAGCCTCTTACCAGGTTTCTATTCTGTGACCTCGGGTAAGTGGCATGCCCTTCCCAGCCTCCGTTTCTCTAAAATAATAGAACTTTAAATTATGTGGCTCCTCCCTGGGGAGTCTAATTCATTACATTAGTTTATGCAGCAAATTAAGTGCAATAGAGACTGTAAGGAGCCTCACCTCAGGTCAGTACAGGTTTTGCTACCAAATGAGTTCGTCAGCTTCAATTTTGTTGTGAAAGGACTTTTTAAAAAATTGGCTTCCAGAGCTTTAGGATTTGACCTTGTGGACCTGAAGGCGGATGGGCTTGTGTTTTCACCTCCAGCAGCAGCATTGCCCCAGAGGGAATTATGGATGGGCTGCAGCAGGTTGGGGCGCTGTGCAATTTTGAGAACCATGAAGGACGTCGGCTTCTGCTCAGGTGGGCACACTGAGGCCTAGAGAGATGAAGTGACTTGTTCAGTGTCACAGAAGTAGCTGTAGCAAAGGTGGATAAAGAAAACTCCTTTAGAGAAATGAACATGTAGCCATCTTATTAATCATTCTCAGATACTGTGATCTGAATGCTAGCTAAAAAATAGGGGTGTGTATGTGTGTATGTAAAAGCTCTTTTCCATCCGTCCTTGGTGTGGATATCTACTCAGCAGCCAAGTCCCTCTCCCATCAAGAGTTTTGTTGAGGCCAGGCTCGGTGGCTCAGCCTGTAATCCTGCGCTTTGAGAGGCCGAGGTGAATGAATTGCCTGAGCCTGCAGGTTCGAGACCCGCCTGGGCAACTTGGTGAGACCTCATTTCTACAATAAATGAAAAAAATTAGCTGGGCGTGGTAGCGCGCACCTGTATTTCCAGCTACTTGGAAGACTGAGGCGGAAGGATCTCCAGAGCCCAGCGGGTCGAGGCTGCAGTGGCTGGCAGCGGCCACTGCACTCCAGTCTGGGCGACAGAAAGAGACTTCAACTCAAAAAAAGAGTTTTGTTGGGTCACTCTGCTAGGAAACCCCAGCTTCTGGAAAGGCACACCCCTTCCAAATAAGAGGGGAAAAATTGCTATCAGAACCATCAAAATGCTCTTGGCTTTGATTGGCAGAGAGCTTCTTGGGAGAGGTTACGAGGACTGCCCTGTCGGGAGTCTCTGGCTGTTACCATCACCCTCTCTGTGATGTTAGCAACCATCAGGCCGTGCCCACTGGGGGTGAGGAGTGCCATTTCTGTGCCATTCTGTCTCAGCCCCTCTGACCACTGGGACCAGTTGGAAATACAAGTATTATTTGAAACAAGCTGGAAAATTGCTTTTGACTTTTTAGGTTGACTTTCAGCCATGCCTCTTACCTCCTTCTCTGTCCCCTGCTGTCTTTGATCTTTTTGATATCATGGCTTCCTTTGTATCTTCTCAATAGGGTCTTGGCAAAACACACATACATAGTGGGTCCTCAGTATACAGCAAATTTCCCAAACCTGGCTGGGCTCAGGGAGAACACAAAGCATTTTGATCAAGGCTGGCCTTTGTTGGACATTTTTATTTGTAACACTGTGGAGGGGAATCATGCTTCTCATTCAGAGCCAAGCACTGCCTATTTCAGTGATTCTTCCTACATGCAGAAGATTCTCAGAGTGAACTATGGACTTGTTTTTGGAGAGGCAGCAAGGCTTAGGGGCGGAGAACTCCAGGTTATGACTCACGTGAGGTGAGGTGAGCTGTTATTTGGGAGTTGGGAGGGAGATCAGAGATTGAGGACAAATAGTAGGGTTTTGTAGTTGGTCATCCCATAAACTGCTTTGGAGTCTGGTGGGGGCATTTTGAAAACAGATTCCTGCTTCTTTTTATGCTAATTGGAACCCATGGTTTTGAAGTCTGGGGAGCCCTTAGTCTAAACCAAGTCATAAAATATAAGAGAACAGGCCAGCTTTTAGCATCTTATCAGAAAATGTTGAAATCTAGTTGAAAGAAAAATAATTAAAATTTACCTTAAGCAAGCATTGGTAGCTGGCTAATGCTCCCTCATAAGCTGTGTTTTATGTATGTAGACACTGAGGGTAAGGAGAAACATATTCGAGCATGCAGGATCCACATTGCCTGGTTTGAATCCAGGCATTGCCACTTAGTAGCCTTGTGACCTTGGAGTCTTTGCCTGACCTTTCTGTACCTCTGTTTCCCAATCTGTAACACAAGCTAATACTGTTTGTTGTGAGAATTCAGTGCTTAGCTTAATACTGGTTCATATAAGTGCTCTGTAATCATGGTGGTAGTGGTGGTTGTGGTATAATAAATGAGTGTGATTCAGTCGTCTGTCACTTCTGCGTCTGTCTCACTCCAAACCTTTCGCTTTCTTACACTGGCTTTGCCCTTTTCCCATTCTGATTCTGACTACTAGTCCCTTTCTCTGCTGGGCTTTCTGGCCTGCATGGCACCTTCTGAATGGACTGGTACAGTTGGGGTGCACATCTCAGCTGTGTCTTGAATGCTACTGTGTGTTCCTTTAACTGGCTTCTCCCATTTTTTCAGTCTCTCTGTTGACTCTGCTGTCTCCTTAAGCCCCCTCTTCTGCCCTGGCTCCCTCGTTCCCTTCAGCTTCCATTGCTTTTTCTCTGGCTGTTGCCCAGATTGACTTTCACCTCCTGGGCTCAAGCCATCCTCCTGCCTCAGCCTCCTGAGTAGCTGGGACTACAGACATGCCGCCATGCCCAGCTTGCCATGGCTTCTTATGATAAAAGAAAACAGATATATCTCCTGTTCACCCACTGTAGAGGACGTCCTCAGGAAAAAGTGTCTCTTTTCCTACTCATGTATTTAATTCCTCTCTTTCATATATAGAAATCATCTCCTCAGGGTCATCCCTTTATATTTCCACTCAGTTCTCTCTTTTTCTCCTTCCCTTCGACTTTGGTTTCATCTACTTAAAAAATAAACTCCGAACAAAAATGTCTTCCCTTCACCCTGAGGGTGAACTAGCCTACTCCTCTGTTTGCTCAGACAGGGCTTCTGGAAAGAGTAAAATGAGCTCCATGTCTCTATTCCTCTACCCAGGGAGTCTGGCTTCCGTCCTGCCTTCCAGGTCATTGGAAAACTGCTCCATCCAAGGCCACCAGAGATCGTTTATGGATTGCTTTTTCTTCCTATTTCTTTTTCTTATTTATTTTGTTTTGTTTTATTTTAGGATTCTAAAAGAATTTTACTTCAGGAAACTATAGAGAAACAAATAGGGAATAAAATCCAACAAAGGGGAAGTTAAAAAATTCCAAGCTACCTCCTAAATTAGAAACCAAAGGTTTCCCACATGTTCTTAGGAATTTATATGTGGCTCTACTTGTCTGAGTTTTTCTGAAGTCTCTTTAAAGATTTCTCTTAGCTGTGTCTTAGTTTTCTATTGGTATAATAGAATACCTGAGACTGGATAAATTATAAAGAATAGAGTTTTATGTAGCTCACAGTTCTAGAGGCTGAGAAGTCCAAGATTAGATGGTCCTCCTGGTGAGGGCCTCTTGCGTCTTCATGATGGGGTGGAAAAACAGAAGGACTCACATGGTGAGAGAGGAAACGAGAAAGCTAGGAAACTAAACTCACTTTTATAATAATCCACTCTGGATTTAACTAACTTCCTCCCATGGTAACTAAATCACTCCAGTGAGAATGGCGTTAATCCCTTCATGAATGTGGAGTCCCCCAGACCTAAGCACCTCTTAAAGTTCCCATCACCTCTCAACACTATTACATTGGGGACCAAATTTCAACATGAGTTGTGGAGGGAACAAACCTTATATCCAAGCCATAGCAGGGTCTCTCTCTATCTTTCTCCTGTTCCTTTCTTTCCCTTCCCTTCCCTTCTACACTTGACACAAAATATACCCTCTTAACAAAATTTTAAGTGTACAATACAGTATTGTCAGATCTTTAGAACTTATTCATCTTGCATAACTGAGACTATATACCCTTTGGACAGCAACTGTTAATTTCCTTTTCAGCTCCTGGCAGTCACCATTCTTCTATCAGTTTTTATGAGTTTGACTACTATAGATATTTTATATAAAGGGAATCATGTAGTATTTGTCCTCCTGTGACTGGCTTATTTCATTTAGCACAGTGTCCTCCGGGTTTATTCATATCATTGTGTGTGGTGAGATTTTCTTCTTTAGTAGAGCTGAATTATAGTCCGTTTTTGTGTTACACACACACACACACACACACACACACACACACACACACACACACACACACACAATTTCTTTATCCCTTCATCCATTGATGGACATTTTAGTTGTTTCCCTGTCTTAGCGATTATGAATAATGTTGCAGTGAACATGGAGTGTGGATATCTCCTCAAGATCCTGACTTCAATTCTTTTGGGTATAAGCCCAGAAGTGGGGTTGCTGGATGATACCGTAGTTCTATTTTTCATTTCTGAGGAACCGCCACACTATTTACCATAGTGATGGCACCATTTTTCACTTCCTTCTTATTTTGGATGCTCTCTGTTATGGTGTCTGACTCAACTGACCACTGTTCTCTTCTGAAAACTCCCTTCTCCTGTGGGGAGTCCTGTGGGGAGCCCTGGCTGCTCTTCCCCAGCGTCCTCATGGAGCAGATCCAGTTGTTCAATGGATATTTCTATCTGAATGTCCCCTGCTTACCTCTGTCTATGTGTGTTCAAGACTGAACTCATGATGTTATGCTCGCCATGCTGAGAGTATTAGTTTACCAGGGCTGCCTGACAAAGTACCACAGACAGTGTGGCTTAAATAACAGAAATGTATTGTCTCACAGTTCTGGAGGCTGGAATTCCAAGATTAAGGTTCAACAGGGCTGTCTCCTTCTGAGGGCTATGAGAGAGAATCTGTTCCAGGCCTCTCTCCTAGTTTCTGGTGAATTGCTGGCGATCTTTGGCATTCTTTGGCTTGTAGAAGCATCACCCACATCTCTGCCTTTATTATCACATGGTGTTTTCTCTGTGTGCATATGTGTCTCATAATATCCCCTTGTTCTAAGGACACCAGCCTGTGGGATTGCTGTTTACCCTAATTACTTCATTTTAACTAGAATGCCTATGTTGAGGCATTGCAGGTTAGGAGTTCAACAAACAAAAAAGTTTTTAAAAAAGTGTTCCAAGTCTATTAGAGAAAGAAGAGAGAAAAGAAAAGGGAGACATGCCAGAGCTGGCATGGGTGAAAGAAACCAACTGCCAACATACATATTTAAGAGGGATGAAAAATTCACCACATAATATGAAGCAAACTTGCTTTTTTATCAGGTATTTTCCATCTCAATGAATGGCACCAATGTTTATCATGTTGCTCAATCAGAAACTTGGATGTCATCCTTATAACATCACTTGCCCTTATATTAACTTGGATCCAAGAACACAGCAATTGGAGAAAGAATTTTTATGTAAGAATTTACAAAGGCATCTGTAACTCCCAAATGACTGACAACCTCTACTCTGTGTCTTTTTTTAAGTGTCTACCACCTTGGTACAAAAGTAATGCATACTAATTTTAGGAAGTTACAGAAAAGTATAAGGACAAAATTAAAAATTATCCCATTAATCTACCACCCGGAAGCACTTAATGCTTTGGTCTTTGCTCTATGTATTTTAAACCATGCATAATTTTCTTTCTTTCTTTCTTTTTTTTTTTTTTACTGGTTAGATCATATTGCATGTAAGATTTTGAATGCAGCCTTTAAAGCCCAATGTTGAATCATAAGTGTTTTCCCAGATCTTCTCAAATAGTTTAAGTGGTGCATATTATTCCATCAAATGATGCACAATGATTGACTTAGATATTTTCTTGCAAACATGCACATGTTGCTGTTTTTTGACTTTTATAAATAATGCTGTGACAACCTTTGCTATTTATTTGGACTCAGAATAAATAATTTGTTCATAATTCAGACATGATTTGGCTAAGGGTGCAGGAGAAAGAGGGAAACAGTACTTCTGAGCAAATTATTAGTATGAATTGAAGGAAACCTAAACCTACTGAAGTAACATATATTTTAGACATTATTTATGAATACTTTGTTATCTAAAAGTTATTCTTCATTGAAATGTTAAAGTAGATCACCCTTTATTCTCCAGTCATCATTTTTACTTATAGTGCATAAAGAACTTTAGAACTTATAGAACTTTATAGTGCATAAAGAACTTTAGAACCTATAGAACTTTCTGGGATGATGAATGTTCTTTATCTGGCCAGCCCAGCATGGAGCAGTTATCCACATGTAGCTATTGGACACATGTGATGTGGCTAATGCAACTGAGGAACTGAATTTTAACTTTAAGTTCACTAGCTTAAATTCAAATTGCTACACATGGCTAGTGCCTGCCTTTGAATTGTGCAGGTCTGTAGTGACAATGACTAAAACATTTTTTATAGCACTTGCGTTTTCTTGGACACTTGAAGACACTTAGAATAAATATATTAATAAAACTAATCTTCACAGTGACTCCACGAGGTAGTCTTCCAGCTACTGTTGCTATATAACAAATCCTCCCAAAGCTTAGTGGTTTAAAACAAGTCACTTATTTTTACAATTTGGGCAGGGTTCATCAGAGACAGCTCACCTTGGCTCCTTGCAACATCACGTGGGACTATAGGATCTACTTCTCAGTAGCACATTTACTGCTTGGCAAGTTGATGCCTGCTGTGGGTTCCTCTCCACAGGGAGCCTTAGGCATCTTCACAACATGGCAGCTGGGTGCCAAGAGCAAATGCTTGGAGAAGCAGGAAGTGGAGGCTGTCAGTTTCTTATTGCCTGGGGCTGGAAACTGACACAGCGTCATTTCCAAAGATGTATTCTATTGGTCAGGCAAAGTGTATATTTAAGGGGAGGAGATATAGGCCTCAACTCTCAGTGAGGAAGATAATTTAAGACCATGTTTTAAAATGGTCATAGAGGGGTACTATCATTTTAATCCACTTTACAGATGAGGACACTGAGCACAGAACAATTAAATTGTTTGCCCCAGGTGATGTGTCTGGTACATGGCCCAGCTGTTATTTCTTCTAAGCAGTCAAAGCTTTCAACCTCAGGGCTATATTGTATCTTTCTATAATTCTATACTTCACTGATTTAAGTTATAAGTTCTTCAGTTTTCCCATGGCATGATAATTATGAAATTAAGTAAATGATACATGTTTGTAAATCGCAAAACTCTGGAAATATGTACTATTTGTAAGAGATTGCTAGATGTCAGATTCTCAATGAAGTCATTCTCAGCCACGTGATTCAGGGGAGCTATTTGGCTTTAATTCTCAGCCCTCTGCTTTTTTTTTTTTGAGTTGGAGTCTCACTCGGTTGCCCAGACTAGAGTGCAGTGGTCGCCCCCGGCCACCGCAACCTCGACCTGCTGGGCTCCGGCGATCCTTCCGCCTCAGCCTTCTGAGTAGCCGGAATTACAGGCATGCGCTACCACGCCCGACTGATTTTTTGATTTACTGTAGAGATGAGGTCTCACTGCCCAGGCGGGTCTCGAACCCGCGGGCTCAGGCAATCCACTCACCTCAGCCTCCCAAAGGCGTGGGATTATAGGCTGAGCCACCAAACCCGGTTGTCCTCTGCTTTTATTCCTGTTTTCTACTCTTCCCGCAAAAAGAATTTATTATCACTTCCCTAAAGAAACAGACAGTGATTCAAAGTAAAACTTCTCAGTCTTAGCATGCTCTATTTCACCTGTTCCTGTTGCATGGAATATGTGTTATTACAAGAAATTAATAAATAAAGCGTATTGATTTAAAACTGCAAAAAGAGTTAAATAAATGTTTCTTGTTTTTACTGAAAGTAAGGCTTGAGGTTAGACCCTGATTTAGATAGTATATTTGCACATATTTAGGGATACACACACACACACACACACACACACACACACACACAATATTGATTTTTCTGGGAGAATTCAGAAAAAAATTATAGACTTTTAAATTCTAGAGGTTATCTAATAAAATAATGAATACAACCTCTTACAAACCTTAGAAACTAGTTTTTTCCTGTCATGTTCAAAGATAATGTGTGAGAGAAAGGCACCGTTTTGTTCTGTGACCTCTGGTTTGCAAATACAGTTTCTGTTTGATGCTGCTTGCTGCTGTGATGAGCTGTGGCTATTTCATATCAGGTATTTGTCCCAATATGATCATTACAACACAGATTCTTTTCTCACCAGAATTCTTTTGAGAAAACTTATAATTAAATGTCTGTAACTTTCCAATTTCTTAAGCAATGTGTGTAGTCTCTCTAATGTAGAAAACTTCAGTTTATTACTTTGGAGTTTTCCAAACACTGAGACTTTATTTCAGTCAAATCCCACATTTTTCTTCAGTCTTTGTCTATCTGACCCCCTTTTTTGTTTGATGCTTCTTTCCTCATTTTTCTTTGACATGGTGCTCTGTGATTTTCTGCACGGTGTGTTCTTTCTCTTATCTAATTGGGCACATCTAGTAATTGTGTGCTTCTGGGCTGCTTCTGGTATATGTGTGTGTGTGTGACACTTGACATGTCTAAAGGCAGACTTTTCCTTTTCTCCAAAAGATACCTGCTTCACAGTTTTCCTGTTTTGGAAGTCATTAACTAGGTCCTCACTGTTCTTTTTGTTACAGTCGAATTGGGTTCTTATGCTCGCTGCCCAGAAAGACCAAAACTGATACAGCCATTACAGTGGAGAAATAATTTAACTTCACAAAGCAACTAAGCAAGGAGAGCAGGAGAAGTCTCCCAAATCTACCTCCCTGAAGATTCAGAGGAGAAGATTATTAAGGGAACTTGCTCAGAGGGGTAGGGGCTATTGTCTGGTTGATGATGTCACTGGGAAGTGTTGAGACTGTCTTCCTGGAGTCCTGCAACTGGTAGAGGACTTTCTGGTGCTCTGGGCCTGGGTAGGACTTCCGTCCTTAGAGTACAAAGTCTGAAAATGATCTCAAATACCATTCTTAGGTTTTATAATAGCTATTGTCCACAAAACAATTCCAGTGACGGTCAGGTACCACCCCACCCCCAACCTTGAGCCATTATGGAGTCAGTCTGGGAGGAAGATGTAGGGGAAGTTGGGTCCCTGGAGTTTGAAGCAGCTTTTGTCTTTCAGTGGCTTCTTGTCTGCTCAAGTAGTATCAGGTCCACTGTCTAAGAAAGAATATGTTGGCCAGGCACAGTGGCTCATGCTTATAATATCAGCACTTTGGGAGGCCAAGGTGGGAGGATCGCTTGAACCCAAGAGTTTGAGACCAGCCTAGGCAACATAGTGACAAGACTTCGTCTCTACAAATAATTAAAAAATCAGCTGAATATGATGGTGTTTGCCTGTAGTTCCAGCTACTCAGGAGGCTGAGGAGGAAGGATCACCTGAGCCCAGGAGGTCAAGGATGCAGTGAGCTATGATCATGCCACAACACTCCAGCCTGGGTGACAGGATGAGACCCTGACTCAAAAAATTAAAAAAAAAATAAGGAATATTTTGATCAGCCTTGCCCCTCTCCCAGGAGTGTCAGGACATGGAGGTGATTTTATGTAGGTGTTTTCATGTTCTCTCCTGGTGCCCTGTGGATTCCTCCCATGGCATTTCTTATGGCCTGTTGTGATCTGCCTGTGTGTTGACTGTTTAATGGCCGTCCCTGACGCTGCCATACAGGCCCCAAGATGGCAGGGTCTGCGTTATGTTGTTCATCGCTCACTCTACCCAGCTCCCAGCGTGCTTGGCCATAACAGGCGTGCAGCCCATGTTTATTTGGATCAGTGAACAGATAAACAAATGCACATTTTCATTTTTCTGTTTGCACTCTGGGCTAAGATCTTGATGCTGTCTCTGATTTTTCCCTCTTCTTCATACTCTAGATCTGTTAGTTCACTAACTCCTTCTAGAACGTAACCTCCATGAGGACAAGGATCTCTGTCTTGCTCAGTGTGATGCGCTTGTCACGAGTGTCTAGAATGGTGCCTGACGTGTAGGTGAGCATTTGCTGTGTTGCAGAAATGGTTCTTAGTGTCTTCCATGCAATAATTTATTTCATCATCGGAACCCTAGAAGGGTGGGTAGGTGTTATCAGTATGTTCATCACATGAGAAACTGAGACATTGGTATGTTGAGTATTGGTCCATTGTCACCCAGCTGCTAAGTGGGGGAGGTGAGAATCAAACCCAAGTCTCCTGAACTCATGCCCTTAACCACTAAGTTCTATGCTCTGATCCCACCTAACATTTATGTGTTTATTTTGTGCTGGACACGTTGCTGAGACCCCGCACATTCATTCCACACCGTGTGGTTACTATCACAGATGGAGAAGCAGCAGCTGACTTCCAGAGGTTAAAAAAAAAAAAATAACCCAGGGTGGGATCCAATTCTTGAGAAGCTAGGACAGGAGGTGACTTCAGACTCTTTGAGCCCAAGCCTGGGCTGTCATCCTTTGTGTCTGTGCTACCAGACCCACCAGTGGTTCTAGAAGCAGATGCTGGCCGTGAATGTTTCCCAGAGGCCATTAGGTTTCTCTTGTCCTCAACAGACTGTCTCATGCAGCCCTGCGTGTTTCTTTTTATAGACAATGAGGGCAGCCGTACATTGCACTCCAGAACAGAGACCACCCCGTCACCTGCCACCAACAATGGGCACCCAGAATATATCGCGTATGCCCTTGTCCCCGTGTTCTTCATCATGGGTCTCTTTGGCGTCCTCATCTGCCACCTGCTTAAGAAGAAAGGCTATCGCTGTACAACAGAAGCTGAGCAAGATGTCGAAGAGGAGAAGGTTGAAAAGATAGGTAAATTGTCTGCATTCCTTTTACTTTGGGGGGAGGGAGCAGGAAGTTTTGCATAGAAACCAGGGCCAGGCACACTGGCTCATGTCTGTAATCTCATCACTTTGGAAGGCTGAGGTAGGAAGATTGCTTAAGGCTAGGATTTTGAGACCTGCCTGGGCAACATAGCAAGATCCCCATCTCATTAAAACAAAGGAATTAAAAAAAACCACAGTGATAGGCACTTTCCATCTCTATAAGGTAAAAAGTGCCATTTTAATGGCAGGTGGTGCGGTGCAGTGTATTGTAGATTGCACAGTAAACACCCTAGAGTTTACAACCTTGCTTTCATTTACTGAATACCTGTCAGGTCATTTGGCCTTACTTGCCCTGTGGCCTTGGACAAGTTGTGCATGCTCTGAATCTCTGCTATGTATGAGGGGGAAACCCCAAAAAACCTGGAATTATCTTTTGGAGTATCAGCCTCTTATGGTGCAGGCTTCCCCTGCTAGTTAAGTGTTCTGGGAACCCACTGGCATCTGTGTACAAGCTAGCGTTGTTGTGAGAGGCTGAGTTCTGCTTTAGTGAATTTTTATTTTTTTATTTTTTGAGTTGGAGTCTCACTCTGTCGCCCAGACTGGAGTGCAGTGGCCGCTCCTGGCCACCGCAGCCTCGACCTGCTGGGCTCCGACAATCCTTCCGCCTCAGCCTTCCACGTAGCTGGAACTTCAGGCGCGCACTACCATGCCCGGCTAATTTTTTGATTTATTGTAGAGATGAGGTCTTGCGTGTCTAGGCGGGTCTCGAACCCGCGGGCTCAGGCAATCCACTCACCTCAGCCTCCGAAAGGCGCGGGATTACAGGCTGAGCCACCGAGCCCAGCTTTAGTGAATTTTTTGGAGATTCTTTCAATGCGGTTGCCCATTCCATAATGGATGATTTACCAGTGCACCTGCTCACACCATGCTGAATGTTCAGCAGTTTTTGAGCAAAACCAGCATGACCCTCATGTCCCATCCTCCTTATTCATTCAGTCTTGCCCTGAGTGACTGTTTCGTTTCCCTGGAGTAAAAAAGTCCTCAAAGGGAAATGTTTTGCCGATATGGAAGAGGTGAAACAAAAAAGCAGCAGCACTAAATGGCATCAAAATGGAAGAGTTCAAAAACTGTTTTGTGCAGTGGAAAAAGAGTCTCAATAGGTGTATTGCATCAAATGAAGAGTACTCTGAAGGTGACTGAAGCTTAAACATGTAAGAATAAATACACAGTTTTTCTAAATAAATTCTGGATTTTTTTGATTCCCTCCTTGTATAATCTAATTTAAAATTATTTTAATTTAATTTTATTCAGTGTACATTTTAATTAATTTAGGCGAGGACAGTAATCCCTACTGTCCTACTGTAGGGTTTTTGAGAAATCTGGAGGAAAGATGCACTTAGTGTTTGGCCCATGTGACCACTCAGTAAATATTAATCCTTATTATTGAACCCAATTCTGAAAAGAATGAAGAAAAAATTAAACAGATCTCACCATTTTTGTGGTATTGCTTTTACTAGGGGAGTTTGATCTTAAATCTTTGAGATTGGAATTTCTGTTTCTTAATTAAATGATTGTATGAGCAGTGCAGTAGAAGGAGAATGAACTGGCATCTTGGTGTGAACTTCAGGAGCCTCGCCCTTTCTTCCTGACATGGCGTTATTGGGGAGTGTTTGGACAAAATTGAACAAACCTGAGCGATGAAATCCTGTTTTCTCCACTGGTGTTTCTTTTCAGCCATCCTTTAAGGAAGCCTCCTGACTTGGGCCTCGAGAGGTAGTGGATGACTCTCCCTATCCCTTTCGGTCCCTCTAAGGGCAGTTTTTGCAGAAAGGTGACATTTGCAGTAGGTCACCCTCTGAGCAAACCCACAGGGCCGGGTGTGGGGAGGTGCCTCCTTCCCTGCCAGCTTGCTGGACTGTTGGTTTTTCCCACCCCACTGACCTTTGAGGCTGGGAGAGAACACGGCTGCTTGATGAGTCATGTGTAAGCTTATGAGCAAACCAAAGCTGAGTGTTTGTCAACAGAACATGGAGCCTCCTCCTCTCCTCCTTCTGAGATGCTCTGTCGGTTGGGTTAGCAGCAGCGTCAGTGCTGTCCAACCAACATGCGTATCCACGTAGGAGGGTAGTGACCTTTGGATGGAGAAGATACTTTTCCAGGGACATGGGTAGGTCACAGCATACCTTGATTTGCTCTCTGTGTACTAGGATGGAGTGTTTCCTTCTGGTCTTACTGAAACAAATTTTACAGATTTGTTTCAGAGTACAGGATTGCCTTTCTACCCTGCCCCCTGCAAGCCATCACATTTACTTCTGGTGCAGAGTCCCCAAATTGAGTTTGTGGACAAATAACTAAGGACAAAATTTAGTTAATTGGGCAGTGTATTTATAAGGACAGGATAGTATAAGCATGGATGAATAATTATCCAATTTTAAAAATATTTTAATACTCCAAATTTTTTAGCAAGTCTGCATGAAAAATAAAATCCAAGGAGAATTTTTTTTTTTTAATTACAAAAATTAGCTTTCTTCTTCCCATTTCCCCTAAAGGGTTCAAGAAAAAGATGAGAAAGAAATAATAGTAGTGAGGATGCTAGGAATCCCAGAACCTCTGGAGGCTGCTATAGAAAGATTACTTGAGGCCAGGAGTTCAAGACCAGCCTGGGCAGCATAGTGAGACTCTGTCTCTACAAAAGATTAAAATAAAAGTAGTATTAAGAACTGGTACAGATGTATTTCCAGGGTGTTTTCATGGAAAGTGAGTGGGTATATGAACTTGAGAAGAGTTGATGGACAGATCTGAGACTTTCTTTTTATATTCAACATGTTATGGGTTAGGACGTTTGAGGCTGAAGGTAGAAAGCCTAGAATCTTAGCACCATGGATGGTCACCTGAAGTTTTTTTTTTTTTTTTTTTTTTGAGTAGGAGTCTCACTCTGTTGCCTGGGCTAGAATGCAGTGGCATGCTCACAGCCACTGCAGCCTCGACCTGCTGGGCTTTGGTGATCCTCTCACCTCAGACTTCCACATGTGTATACCACCATGCCCAGCTAATTTTTTTTATTTATTGTGGAGAAGAGTTCTCACCATGTTGCCCAGGCTGGTCTCGAACCCGTGGGCTCAGGCAAGCCTCTTGCCTCAGCCTCTCAAAGTGCTGGGATTACAAGTGTGAGCCACCGCGCCTGGCTGGTCACCTGAGGTTTCTGGAAACTATTCAGTGAGGTCTTGGGCTCTAAGACAGAATGTCTTGTTGCCAGTGACCAGTGTAATCCATTCTTCCTTGTTCTTTTTCTCTTTCAGAATTGAACGACAGTATAAATGAAAATAGTGACACTGTTGGGCAGATTGTCCACTACATCATGAAAAATGAAGGTATGAGTATGATGGTGTTCCAGAATAATTCAATATTTATGTTTTATTCAAAACCTGCATATAGACTCTCTTGTCAATTTTCCCTAAGCTCCCTAACACCTCAGCTTCCAGCATTATCTAACCATGAGAGTTTTACATAAGTAAGTTTCTGAAGTATCAGTTGATGTTAATGTTGCAGACACTTAGCCCTGGAGCTCTGAAAGCTTGTGTTCAAATCCTGGCCTCATCGCTCACTGGCTCTCTGGGATTTGAGGAAGGTCATATTGCCTCTTTTCATGAGATAGTTCCTTCTGTAAAATGAGAGTAATAATAATATTTACCTCACAGCATTGTTAGTACGTAACACATAATGTGCTTGGTATATTAAGCACTCAAATATTGTCTGATTCCTTTTCTTGTACTTAAAAAATTATAAAATACACACAACATAAAGTTTCCTACTGTAACCACTTTAAAGTGTTCACATTGGTGGCATTCAGTATATCCACAATGTTGCACAACCATCACCACTATCCAGTTCCAGAACTTTCCATTATCCCAAACAGATGCATGTACCCACTGATCAGTCACGCCCTGTTCCCTCCTCCCCCGTCTCCTGGAAGCCACTACTCTGTTTTCTGTCTTTATGGATTTGTCTACTCTGCATTATTTATTCTCAAGTGTTAAAACTTTTAAGAAGCTTAATTTTTGTGGAATTAAGTATTTTTTCCCCTCTGAAATATATTCAAAATGCTCCTCTTAAACGGGAGATTCATTTAATCTTGACTACATCAGTCAGGGTCACTGCTCTGAACACTGGTTATTACCTGGGTGGGACACCTTGCCTCTCAGTAATTTTTAAGGTGTTGACTCCTTGAGCCCATGTTCATTAGCTGTGTATTCTGTACTTTGAGTTCTCATGACAGTTTAAAAGAAAACCTTTCCCCTGGGCTTTGAGTTCTAGTCAGCGTTGACTCAAGCAGTGTGCACCGATATAGCTGGGCCATTCGTCTAAAAGCTACATACCTCTGTACCCATCTTAGATCCCCGATCTTCTGTCCTCAGCTCTTCCAAAGTGCCCCCCCCAACTCCCAGCAAAAGCACCTCCTGGCCAGGCTGTTGGTCAGTTTGTTTGACTCTATTCAACTGGTTTTGGATTTGGAGAAACAGTAGTTTCATGTGGCTCAGTGTAATTTGCATTGCTGTTTTTAGAATGTGCTTTACGTATTTGGCACAGATGTAGGTGTTGCCTCATTTAATCCTGAAATCACCCCTATAAAGTTGGTTCTAGTGTACTCATTTAACAGATGAAGAAAGGAAGGCTCCAGGTGGTTAAATTCACGTGGTTAGTGAGCAACCCAGCTCTGTCTTTCTGGTTCCAGATGCAACATCCCTTTAGCCACAGATGTTGCCTCTCCCCTCTTCTGATGTGCAGCTTTCAACTTCTAAAGTCTGCAAAATCAGATAACCAGGCCAGGCTTGGTGGCTCAGCCTGTAATCCCAGTACTTTGGGAGGCCGAGGTGAGTGGATTGCCTGAGCCCGCAGGTTCAAGACTAGCCTGGGCAACTTGGCGAGACCTCCTCTCTACAATTAAAAAAAAAAAATAGCTGGATGTGGTAGCATGCACCTGTAGTTCTGGCTACTTGGAAGGCTGAGGCTGAAGGATCGCTGGAGCCCAGCACTCCAGGCTGGGAAACAGAGTGAGACTCTAACTCAAAAAAAAAAAAATCAGATAACTAAACGTATTAAGGATGGTGTTTAAAACAAGAAAAGGCTGGGTACAGTCTCTCCCAACACTTTGGGAAGAGGAAGCCAGAGGACTGCTTGATCCCAGAGGTTTGAGACCAGCCTGGGCAACTTGGCAAGACCTTCTCTCCACAATAAATAAAAAAATTAGCTGAGCATGGCAGCACCCATAGTTCCAGCACCTATAGTTCCAGCTACTTGGAAGGCTGAGGCAGGAGGATCGCCTGAGCCCAGCAGGTTAAGGCTACAGTGGCCTTGAGCATGTCATTGCACTCCAGCCTGGGTGACTGACTCAAAAAACAAAAGACAAGAACACTTGGATTTTGATCTCTGTCTTCCAGAAGTCTTTGTTCAGGGGACAATATTTGGTGATACTATTCTTTTTTTTTTTAAAGCAGGATTTATTGAGAGAACAGAAAGTCTCCCACAGTGGAAGGGGACCCAAAGGGGTTGCCTGGTGATACTATTCTTGAGCACTCAATCATGCATGTTTCTTTTACATTAAAAAAGTGCATTTTGGCTGGATTACTATAATCCCTGAACTTTACGAGACCAAGGCAGGAGGATAGCTTGAGATCAGCTTAGGCAATGTAGTGAGATCTCATTGCTACAAAAAAAAAAAAAGGCAAAAAATTAGTCTGGAGTAGTAGTGCACACATGTAGTCCCAGCTACTCGGGAGGCTGAGGCGGAAAGATTGTCTGAGCCTAGGAGGTCGAGGCTGCAGTGAACCTTGATTGTCCCACTACACTTCAACCTGGACAACAGAGTCAGACCCTGACTCAAAAAAAAAATTTTTTTAAGTGCTTTTTAACTTACCCAAGAAGTGCACAAGTATGTTCTTAGCATGGAAGATTCAGCCATTCTGGAAGTACACGGAGTGAGGTGTGGACGGCCCCTCATTGCTTTGTGCCTTCATATCCCAGGCTGCCTTTGTGGCTTTGGGGACCTTGCAGGACATTGGACCTGGACCCCTAGTAGCTAGAGCAACTTAGCAGTTGAGCACTCACCTGATCGCAGGTGAGTGACTGATAGGTGAGTCAATTGAAATAAGTTCCACTGTAAGAACTTGGCTTCAGCCAAAGTTCTCATGTATAGACTTTGCAACACCCATGGGTGTTGTCCATATGCTGGGCTTACTCTGTGGGTCATCCAGGGACTTACTTTATTCCAATTTTACAGTTGAGAAACTGAGACTCACCATGCATAACTAACTTGTCAGTGTCCACCATGGGCAAGTGGCAGAACTGGGATTTGAACTCGTGTTGATTCCATAGACGGGTTCTCTTAACCAGTTGCTGTACTGTTGGAGGACTGATGAACTGACTCCTTTCAAAGAGGGAAAGTATACAGCTGGGGTGGCTCACGGAATCCCTTAAGCGTTAACTCATTGAATTCTCAAAACTACCTTATGAGAGAGGCCCAGTTATTATCCTGTTTTGCAGATTAGGAAACAGAGGTCCAGAGGATAAGAAACTTGCCTGGAGTGGTAGGATGGTGCCTGCAGCGGCCCCTCCTCTTTTTTTTTTTTTTTTTTGAGTTGGAGTCTCACTCTGTCGCCCAGACTGGAGTGCAGGGGCTGTTCCCGGCCACCGCAGCCTCGACCTGCTGGGCTCTGGCGATCCTTCTGCCTCGGCTTTCCAAGTAGCTGGAACTACAGGTGCGCGCTACCACACCCGGCTAATTTTTTTTTTTAATTTATTGTAGAGATGAGGGCTCGCCAAGTTGCCCAGGCAGGTCTTGAACCTGCGGGCTCGGGCAATCCACTCACCTCAGTGGAGGAGAAGCGTTGGAGGTCCCTAGGGCAGGTGTATTGTGTAATTTCTTCACCTCCCACACTCTTGGGCAACTAGGGCTGTTTTTTTGTTGTTGTTGTTTTTGTTTTTTTTCTAAGGTCATTTTCCTTTTGGAAAGCAGCCTTTTGTTTCCATGGTGCTGGTTACCAGTGGACACTGCAGAGTGACTCCAGGGTCCTGCTTCCATCCTTCCTCCTCGGCTCCCAAGTTCCCTCCCCTCTGCCTTGTTCTCCGTCTTTTCCCTTCTTCTCCTGTTCATGCCTTTATCTGTCTACCTGTGGCTTCATCCATGGCCACGAGGACACTGCTTCTGGCTCTGTTCCCTTGTGACCCCCCCAGAGCGGTCTGGTCTCATTCTAGCCCCCTTTTCCAGCTATGGCCTCTCCAGCCTCCAGTCTCCACCCTGTGCTAAAACCACAGTCAGGTGATAAGGTTAATACTTGGCCTCTTACTAGTTAGTTTATTTATATATTTTGGGTTGGGGTCTCACTCTGTTGCCAGCCTGGAGTGCATTGGCAGGAATATGGCTCACCACGGCTTCAACCTCTGGGGACCTGACAATCCTCCCGAGTAGCTGGGACTACAGGCGCATGCCACCACAGCAGCTAATTTTTTTATTCTTTGTGGAGATAGGATCTTGCTATGTTACCCAGGCTCAACTGGTCCTCCAGCCTCCACCTCCTAAAGTGCAGGTATTTTAGACGTGAACTACCATGCTCGGTCTCTTACCAGTTTATAACCTAGCACTTTTGAGTTTGACTTTGAGGCTAAAATCTTGTACTTTGTGGACCAAATACATTTTTCTGTAACCTTTGTCTCCATTATTAACATAACTTTGAACTTAATAGGGATTTGGCCTATTGATATTTTCCATTTTTGACAAATTAGAAATAACATTAATTTAACTTTCTATTTTTTAAACATCGTAAGCACACTATAACATAATTTTTCTTTTAATTTTAAGAAAAAAAGATACAATTAAATACAATCTCTCCATTACTGTTTTCCCAAGTATATTTAAGTCTATTCCTTTACCTAGGTTTACATATTCTTAAACATTTGCAATCATGATATAGGAACAGTTTTCTGCTTTGCATTTTAAATGTGGCAAATAGTGTACTATCTGACTTGTGCTCGGTAGCACTCTTCTTTATGGTTGGAACACATCATGGTTTTAATGTTATTAATCAATTTTAGTTTAGATAAATATCTCTTGGAGGATGGATTTGTCTGCTGACCTGCCTGGCAAACATACTTTCTCTATACTCACACAACACTTCTGGCACAAGAGGTATGGCTGTTTTCTCCACCAAGCATTTCTCCAAATCTTCAAACAGCAGCTGGGTGTCTTACACTTTAATACAATTTTAACTTCGTCTACCTGGAGTTAGTATCAGAACCCACAAGTTAAGGGCTCTGTCCCCACTTCAGATGCCAACCACAAGCCTGGGCCTTCAGTGATTCTGACTTACAGGGCACAAATGGGGAGGAGGTTCCACATCCCCCTTCTTGGGTTTACAAATTTGCTAGAAAGGCACACAGAACTAAGAGGAAACTATTACTTCTACTGGCTTAGTATAAAAGATGCAACCCAGCAAAAACCAGATAAAAGGATGCATGGTATTGAGGGCATGAAGTGTAGCTTCCCTGCCCTATCTGGGTATGCCACTCTCCCAGGACTGCCATGTGTTCAGTAATCTGGAAGCTCATGAAGTCTTGTTGACGAATTTTTGTAGAGCTTAAGCCCCAGAATACCCCCTCCACCCACCTTCCAGAGGTTCCTGGGCAGGGCTGAAAGTTCCAACCCTCACTTGGTCTTTCAGATGACTGGCCCCACCCTGAGGCCATGTGGGGGCCCTACCCTGAGTCACCTCAGTAGTGTAAACTCAGGTGCAATCCGAAGGGAACCACTATAAATAACAAAAAGACACTTCTGTCACTCAGGAAATTCCGAGGGCTTTGGGAACTCTGTGACAGAAACCAGAGTAATGACAAAATATATTTCATTTTATATTATACTTGCACACTGATTATTTTCCTCCTAATTCCAAGGATTGGATTAACTGCAGAGCTATCTTTTAATTTATCTTTCTAAATAGAGTCTAATTGAATGTGTTTGAGCCATCCTAGGCATTTTCTTGCAAGTCTGTGAGTTTGGGAAGTGTCTGGGACCCCATAGCTGAGTTTTCCTGGTAGACCTTAAGCTGTCTGCTGTAGTAAAAGTTGAAGGGAGTGCTACAGTTATTCCTTAAGTGCCCCTGATTATTTGCTCTGGTCAAGAGATCCCTTTGTGAAGTTTTTACCTTGAGGCTCAACTTATATTTTGTCAGAAAAGATTCCTTTCTGAGTGGGTTCTGAAACTTGCTATGATGATTATGCAAACATGCTGTGAACTATTATTCAACCTGTGTTTCTCTGGGTGGAAACTTGGGCACTGAAGGATAAGTAGGAGAGTGTCAGAGTTAAAAGCACCCATTCTAGAGTCAGACCCACTATAGTTTGTGTTCAAGTCTATCAGGCACTGACTGTGACTCTGGGCAGTCAGTTATGATCTTTAGGCCTCAGTCTCTGTTTCTGTAAAATGGGGGTGATAATCCTGCCTACTGTTTAGAATCATCAGAAGGGTCCAACACGGCAGGTGTGAGGTCTGGAAAGCCTTTAGGCAGGCACAGCACATCCAGTCACTTAAATATGGTTGATGGTGATACTAGTTCTTGCTTGGGAAGTTTGCATGGAATGTAAGGAAAATTTTGAAGAGAATAGTGGTGGGGGAGATAACAGGATCTTTTTCTTGCCTGTTTTGGCTGTTTTCTGCATATTATCAAACAGAAATTCAAGGGGAAAAAGGGGTATTTTCTGGAAAATTCCACCTACTAGAAAAGATCCCCTGTTCTTGAGGGGTTTTCCTTGCCCTGTGCCTGGTGCCTCCCATTCTCGGGAAGCCACGAGAGGAAGTGCAGTGGGCAGAGTGCTTGAAAGGGTGGGGAATACCATCTTCTGCGTCTTACTGGTGCCAAGCATTCTGTGCAAGAAGGAGCTACACATTCTGTAGAACCTCCCTCGACTGTTGCTCTTTTGTGAACTTCACAACCAAATGAAGGCATGTGTTTAAGTCTTCATGGAGGTGTTGTGCCAGAAAGTCTTCTCAACACAGGAATCCAGAAACATTCCCGAAGGGCAGATTGCTGATGTACTCCCTGGGAATTAACTCAGAGAGGAGGGTGTGTGTGTGTTAAAGAGAGAGAGAGAGAGAGAGAGAGAGACCCCCACATGCCACAGGCTAGGTGTGAATGATGTTTGCACAGAGACTTGACTGTACACTTAGAGACTTCATTCACCAAAGCAAGGGACTCTCTACTAATTGTTTCTAAGACATAAGACTGAGTTTACAGAAATTCATGAATGCAAGAGAAAACACAAGTGTAGAAAAAGCAAGCTTTAGTAGTTATTTTAATATTTTTTATCTTCCTAGTTTTACTTTGAAATTTGATGTTTCTCTTTCCTTTCTTTCTTTTCTTTTTTTTTTTTAATTTGAGGTCTCACTCTGTCACCTAGGCTGCACTGCAGTGGCCTGCTCACGGTTCACCAGTCTTCACCTTTTGGACTCAGTGATCCTCCTGTCTCAGACCCCTGAGTAACTGGAGCTGTAGGTGTAGGCCACCACGCAAGGATAATTTTTAAACTTTTTTGTAGGGATGGGGGGTCTCGCTTTGTTACCAGGCTGGTCTCAAATTCCTGGCTTCAAGCAATCCTCCTGCCTTGACCTCTCAAAGTGCTGGAATTACAGGCATGAGCCACTGCATCCAGACTGATATTTTATCTAATTGGTAATTCATTTTCTCAGGCAACTATTTAAACTTTTGTTTTTAGAAAGCTAATTCCTGTGAGTGCTATCATTGCTATTTTTGTTTTCTTACCTGTTTTTGCTGTTTTCCCTCGCTTTTCTGTTTATTGTTTTGAAATCAGTTAAATGAAGACAGAGTTCTGTGTGAACTGGCAAATTATTGTATACAGTTGGTCCTTCATATCTGTTGGTTCTGCTCCTGTAGATTTGACTAACCACAGATCAAAAATATTCACATACACACAAATGGATGGTTACGTCTGTCCTGAACATATACAGATTTTTTTTCTTGTCATTATTTCCTAAACAGTGCAGTGTTTCAATTATTTACATAGCATTTACATTGTATTGGGTATTATTAGTAATCTGGAGATGATTTCAATTGTATGAGTGGATGTGCAAAATATGTAAATATTCCACCATTTTCTGAATGTGGATTTTGGTATCCTTGAGGGGCCTGGGACCAACTCTCCATGGGTGCTGAGGGCTGACGATATTTAGTATATGGTAAAGTATAAAATTGCATGTGGGATTGTATAACCAAACCTAGTATAGGAAAGAAAATTATTGTTCTGATTCCTCATTTTTAGTCAAAAGGGAAGTTGACTGACATCACTAGATGTTACTTGGGTGTGTCTCACAGAGAGTGTCGTGTCTGTGGTGTGGAGGAAGATAGTATGGATCCACTTTCAGTACTGTATTTGTTTTTTTGTTTTGTTTTGTTTTGTTTTGAGTTGGAGTCTCAGTCTGTCACCCAGACTGGAGTGCAGTGGCTGCTCCCGGCCACCACAGCCTCGACCTGCTGGGCTCCAGCGATCCTTCCGCCTCAGGCCCAAGTAGCCAGAATTACAGGCACGTCGCCCGGCTGATTTTTTGATTTATTGTAGAGATGAGGTCTCACCAAGTTGTCCAGGCGGGTCTCGAACCTGCGGACAAAGGCAATCCACTCACCTCAGCCTCCCAAAGTGCGAGATTACAGGCTGAGCCACCGAGCCTGGCTAGTACTTTATTTGTAATGACAAGAGCCTTATTTAGATTAAACTTGTGTTTGGGAATCCACTCAGACATTCTCATAGATAGTCATGAAGGGCAAAGAAAGTATTTCTTTTGGCAAAGGATGGCATGTTGTACTCATTTTTATTTTAAACCCTGTGTATTTTTAAGGGTTGTCATGGGGCGATGAGGCCCCAGGAGGATGAAAATTGGATTGAGGGGGCAGAAAAACCCTTATTCTCTTATATATGAAGCATTGATGTGCATGAGTACATAACCAGATATATAATATATCTGCAGTATTACACTTTCATGGGAGAGTGATTAGGAAAGAAAATGTCGAGCAACTCTCCTGGAGCGGGGCAGTAATGAAACCTGGTTGAGAAACCCCTCACGGAAACCCCTAACTATTAGTACTTACAGCAGCACTTGGGGTGCGAGTTAATTTTCCTCAACCAGAGATGTCATTTGAATGTTAGATGTTAGAGGTCGATGTTGACTCACAGGGTAAACAGGGATTTCTCCCCATCCCTCTTTCCTCTCTAGAGAATTTGTTGTGGTTCGTCATGAAAACAGAGCTTTAAAAATCAATTGAAAAGGTTACAAGTGAGTAATGATATTTGGCCTTGCCAATTAAATAGCCCAGAGAAACTTGAAGAACGTTCGCTTGAGTCTTTTCTTGAGAAGTTTGACCACTGCACAAGAGGCGAAAAGAACATGGTGTGGGGGTTGGGGTTGGAGGCCAAGAAACTTCCATTCAGTTTTCTTTTGTTGCCAGTCTAGTCTCAGCTACCAATTTAGATTTCTTGAAATAGTATTTATTATTTTTTTGAGGCTAGGTCTCATATAGGATAGTTGCATGATCATGGCTCACCGCAGCCTCCACCCTTTGGGCTCAGGTAATCCTTCTGCCTCAGCCTCCCTAGCAGCTGGGACTATAGTTATGCATCACCATGCCCAGCTAATTATTTTTTATTTTTTGTAGCGGCAAGGTCTTTTTATGTTGCTGAGGCTGGATTTTTTTTTTTTAATCAGTATCAGAAGTCTACCTTAAGTCAGCCTGTACTGCATAACTTATATGCTGTGATCAACAGTTGACATTTAAAGATATTTGGCCAGAGTTAAGGGCTTGTATGGTTATGAAGTGGAACTAAGCCAAATTGCCCCATCTGGAAAGTTAAATGTCTTTCACCCCTGATTTTAGTTGGAATAGACTTGATACTGAGAAGTATTCAGAGTTTAGAACTAATTATTTGGGTACATGTGAGTTATTAGACGACAAGTCCCTTAAGGCATGTATTTCACTATTGGATTTATCAAATTTATTATCATATCAAATTTATTATCATATTTACTAAAATGAGCTGAGAGAACAGCAGTGTATAAATTTCCCTTTGGTTTGGGTTGGGAGGACTTCTCCTCCACTGTATTACCCATGATGTGTAGGAAGCAAAGCTCTACCATAGCTCTGCGCTACTTTGTGTAGATTCTACCACTCATGCTCAATTTCCATGTGGTGAAATTTATTGGCAGCTGGTGCCATATCGTGGGGTTACCTTGGGAGAGACCCTCACCTCTCCAGGGCCCTGGAACCTCATCTGTGAGCTGAAGGGACTGAATTTGGTGTTTTTCCAACAGCTTTTCTGATGTGATAATTCTGTGGTTACTTATATTATACACTCCACTTAAATTCTTTATTTTACTTTTATTCCTTAGCGAATGCTGATGTCTTAAAGGCAATGGTAGCAGATAACAGCCTGTGTGATCCTGAGAGGTGAGTGACCCTCCCCCATTTAATGGGACATTTTCTCATTACATGCTCAGATTTGATGACATTTGACATGCTGGTCTGCTAGCACTATTGCCGCTTGGAGTCAGATAACTCCTTGCTTGGGGAGCTGACCTGCCTCTTGTAGAATATTTAATAGCATCTCTGACCTTCACTCACTAGATGCCAGAGTACCCTTCTCCCCCTTAAGGTGTGACCACCTAAAATGTCTCCACAGTTTGCCAGTGTCCTGTTGAGGAGTAATCACCCCTGCTTAAGAACTGTTGTATTATATAATAGTGGAAAGAAATAAGGCATAAAGAACACAGCCTTGGAACGGAGGTTTGGTTCAAGTCTTACCTCCGCCTGATCTAGGGGAAGTTAACTGACCACTCTGAACTCAAGTTCCTTCATCTACAAAAATGGAGATCACCATATACCAGCTTTATGGTGCTAGTACAAGGAATATAACGTACCTTGGACATTGAAAGACCTCCAAGAGCAGTGGTGATTAGGTAAACCCCCAGGCTGGTATAGGAATACCTGCTAAGTTTGATTTTTGTATTATTTTAGGTTGTGGCTGTTCAGCATCATATTCTTTCATAGTTAATTATAGACAACTATATTTCTATGTGAGTTTTCATTTCTCCAGCAAGGAGCATTTATTGAACATCTACTGCGTGCTGGGTACTGCACCAGACTTGGACGTTCATAGACCCTTGCCGTGGGGAGCTCAGTTATTGGGAACAGAGACATGTGTGTAAGAGGCTCTGGGAGACCCAAGAGGGGGTCAGGGAGGTCATGGAAGAGATGCTGTCTGAACCAGGCATGCGAGAGGCAGAGACAGGAGGTGGGGTCAGTTGAAGGCAGAAGAAAGTTCAGGAGAAAAGACACTGGAGTGGGAAAGTGGGAGACGTCCCTGGGAGTGGTTTGATCCAGGGTGACCAGACAACGTGCTGTGGGAAACAGCAAGAAAGGCCAGGAACGTAGACAGGGACGAAGCAGCATGGCAAGGAGGCTGGTCTTCCTCTGCCTTTGGTGTGGGTCGTGCACACCACGCATCTTAGATATTTGACATGTGTTAGGTGTTTGTTTTAGAGACTAAGTTCAAGAAGGTGGGTATAGGAAGTTTGGGTGACACATTGGCCCATTTTCCAGCTCTGACCACGTTGCTCACCGTACCTTTGTCTCAACCACCTTTAGGCATCCTGTAGTGCCTGTCAGTAGGTTTTATACACAGCAGGTTATTGAGAAATGTTTGTTGAATGAACGTTATTAAACTCTTGCATTCAGCCTTTTAATACATGGTGCTAATTTAACATTATTTTACCCCAGAAAGGTACTGCTTTGTGTTTTTATTTTAACAGTTGAGAAGCCATCCTAAAGTGCACCAGAAAGCTTTTGGCTATCATCATGTTTGAGATGTCTGCTGAGCTGTAGGCTCTTTTGAAGTGTGCAGGTGACCAATTTTCAGCACCACAAAGGCTGATTTCTGCCATCACAGCCTCTTGTGTGACTTTGGGGCTTTTGCCACAATGTTGGGTGTCAGACTGTGTGTGACATGCAGCCCCCCTACTCCCACATGCGCCAGAGGGCTGATTCCTGGGCAGGCTGGCCCTGTCTGGTTTCGATTACTCCTGTTCTGATGTGCCAGAATTCTATCCTGTACCTTTTGAAAATAGCCAACATCTGGCCTATATACAGATGTTTTTCATGTTTTGGATGGTTTGGCCAAATTTCTTCCAGGTTATCAAAGTGGTCTCCACTGTTTCTGAAGGGGGTCCCCAAAAACATGGAATTTATTTTTATAAAATTGTGTGTTTCTTGCATGTTTAAACTTTAGTCACCTCCAAAGTACTCTCCATTTGACGTTTGATGCAATACACCTATCGAGATGCTTTTTCCACTGCTCAAAACAGTTTTTGAACTCATCCATTTTGATGCCTTTTAGTCTTCTGCCATTTTGTTTCACCTCTTCCACACCAGGAAAGGATTCAGAAAATGTTTTTCATCTGGAGAAACAAAAAGTCTCTCAGGGTGAGATTGGGTGAATATGGAGGGTGTGGCATGGGGTCATGCTGGTTTTGGTCAAAAACTGCTGAAC
Source organism: Carlito syrichta (assembly GCF_000164805.1). Classification (NCBI taxonomy): domain Eukaryota; kingdom Metazoa; phylum Chordata; class Mammalia; order Primates; family Tarsiidae; genus Carlito; species Carlito syrichta. Next base: position 692,079 of record NW_007253880.1, on the reverse strand, counting down.
ACTCAGCACAGTGTAGACAGGTGCAGCTCGTAAATCACCTATCATGAAATGGGCAAATGCATTGAAAGAATGTCCAAAAAAATTAACTTTAAACCAAACTCAGTCTCTCACAACAACACTAGCTAGTACACTGATGCCAATGGGTTCCTAGAACACTTATCTTGTGGGGGAAGCCTGTACTAGAAGGGGCCCGTCCTCCAAAAAATAATTCTGGTTTTTTGGGGAGTTCCTTCTCATTCTGTATAGCAAGGTAGTTAATTAAGGGCATGGTTTCTGGAATGAAACTGTTTAAGTTTGGATCTCAGATCCAGCACTTATTTGCTGTGTGACCTTGGGCAAGTTACTTAACTTATTGTAGCCTCAATGTCTTCATTTCTTTTTCTTTCTTTTTTTTTAGTTAGTGTCTCACTTTGTTGCACAGGCTGCTGGAGTACAGCGGTACAACCATGGTTCACTGCAGCCTCAACCTTCTGGACTCAGGCAATCCACCTCAGCCTCCTGAGTAGCTGGGGCTACAGGCGTGCCCCAACACAGCTGGCTAATTTTTAAATTTTTTGTAGAGAAAAAAATATTGAACTCGAACTCCTGGGCTCAAGTGATTCTGTCTTGACCTCTCAAAGTGCTAGGATTATAGGCATGAGTCACTGTGTTCAGCCTGTGTTCTTATTTTTTAAATGAGAAAATTAATAATACCAACATCATAAAGTTTTACAAAGATTAATTCAATTAACATATGTAAAATGCTTAGAATATTAAGTGTTAGCTCTTTTTATTATTACTATAATCAACACCATCAACATCTGTTTTGAGCATCACTTTTGATATTTTGACCTAAAAATACCTTCCTTTGATGCAATAGCCAGATTGGATTAAATATTCTGACTATCTTAAATTATCTGATAAATTGATTGGAATTTGAGTTTTTTCCTTTATCAGGGCATGTATGTTCTGAGCATCTTTTTGTGTGGAGTTCCAGGCAGACACTCAGGTATTTGTGAGAAATTAGTGTGATTATGTGGGAAGGGAGATCAGTGTTTTAGAAATATTTTAATGCTACTTTCTTTTTTAGACTACATATTAGAAGGCTGAATGCAAGGGTTTAACAACATTCATTCAACAAACATTTCTCAGTTAGCAGCTGTGTCCAAAACCAATGACAGGCACTACAGGATGCCCAAAGATGGCCGAGACAGAGGCATCATGAGTTAATATGATCTGATGCGTACTAATGCTTTAAAGTCAGGCTGTCATCCTTAGAAGCAGTAGTTTATTTCCAGACAATCTGTTCCATTCTAGAAGTGAAGAATCACATTATTATTTTATCTGCTGTGTAAGGTCAGCTCACAAAGTCCATTTGTACAATTGGAAGATGCAACCTGGTTCTTACATCACAGGGAGAGAGATCACCTTAACTCATGTGTCCTTTAAGTAACCAGTTCTCCCTTTTCCTTTTCCTCCCCTTCTAAGCCCCGTGACCCCCAGCACACCTGGGAGCCCACCCGTGAGTCCTGGGCCCTTGTCACCAGGGGCCACCCCGGGGAAGCACGTCTGTGGCCACCATCTGCACACCGTTGGCGGTGTTGTCGAGAGGGACGTGTGTCATCGGTGTAGGCACAAGCGGTGGCACTTCATAAAGCCCACCAACAAGTCCAAAGAGGGCCGTCCCAGGCGCCAAGGCGAGGTCACTGTCCTCTCTGTCGGCAGGTAAGGTCTTTTGGTTTGTGTGTGACACAGTAGTGGATTTGTACCTACAAAATATAAAGCATGTTCAACTGAGCTTGGTAAGGTCATATCTCTGGGTGTAGATATTTTCTGGTTGGTCTGAGTCCTGAATTTTTCCGACAACAGAAGAATCCTAAAGGCAGCTATTTCTAGCTCAGATGGAAGATGTATTCATTATGGTAAATACTCACCATAACAGAGAAAACCCAGATTCTTGACTGCATGCAGAATAGACATTGCTGTGTAACTTATGGCAGTAGGTGGTCAAGGCGTGGCCCTTCAGGTCATCATCTGGGGTCCCAGGCCCCTTGAGTCTGTGGCTCTGCCATGTTTGCTACCAGAAGGAGAAGGTTTGTGGAAGATTGCACTCAGGAAGACTAAGAGTGGCCTGCATCATTTCAGCTGACGTTCCACTGGCTGGAACTCGGTCACTTGACCACAGCTACCTGCCAGGAAGCTGGAAACTGTCATCTAGCCCTGTGCCAGGAGAAAGTGAAGATATAGATCTAGTCCACAGCTTTCCAGGCTCTGCCTTGGGCCGTCCATGCGAATTGCTAGAACTTTTTATTTATTTATTTATTGATTGAGTCAGTATCTCACTCTGTTGCCCAGGCTGGAGTGCAGTGGCATGATCATGGCTCACCGCAGTCTTGACCTCCTGGACTCAGTAGCTGGGACATGTGCTTCTGCCTCAGTAGCTGGGACATGCACACCACCATGCCCAGCTAATTTTTTTTGTAGAGACGAGGTCTCACTATGTTACCCAGGCTGGTCTCGAACTCCTGGGCTCAAGCATTCCTCTTGCCTCAGCCTCCCAAAGTACTGGGTTTATAGGTGTGAGCCACCATGGGACCGTTTCTTATGGTTCACCTGGGTTTCTTGGTCCTAAAGTGCCTTTCACTTGTGACCCTTGTGTGATGTGGACATCTTGCAGTTCCAGTGATGCGTCAGTCTCCCTTGAGGTAGAGCACCTTTGTGGTTCGATGCTTTACAGTTTCTGCTTGTGGATTCAGTGCGTCATCAGGATGCGCATTGCTCATGCTGTATCTGGAAAGACAGTGGAGAGTTGTACTTAGGAACACATGTGGGAAGTCATATTGGCGAGGCACTGAGCAAAAGTCGCCAGTACCGCTTCCATGAGCCTTCTTTACTGACAAACTTCTGGGATGAGTAGCCTCGACTCACTGCTTTTGCCTTGTTCAAGTCCTGGCACCACTGCTGACAAACTGTTCATTGCCTCTGTGCCTCAGTTTCCTTCGCAAAGTGAAGATGACAGCCACACTCACCTCATGGGATTGCTGTGGAGACTAAATGAGGTCATTCATATAAAGACCAGTTTGGGGCACTTGCGCACTCAAGAAATGTTGGCTGTTATTTTAATTCGGTGGAGTCTCGCCATGGGTTACACAAGCCACGAGAAGGCCGCAGGGCCGCTTGCTGCTTGCAGCAAAACAGCACGATTCATGCCCACACTGTTTTATGATAAAGCAGAGTCATGGGGATTTATGAATGCAGATGTCATGAAAACCTGCAGTTTATTCAGACAAAGTATATTTTGTTGGTCTTAAGAAAACATCAGCAGAAATGCTCGACTCAGATTCAGCATGGCTGTTTTGAATTTACCACTCTGTCTTGGATGTAGGGAACTGTGAGCCCTTAATCAGTGCAGGCTGTTTTTCAGCGCACTGTTGCTTAAGAGTCAACTAGAGTCAGGTTGTGTTTACGACCTCTTCCTGTTCTTTCTTTCACCTTCTCAGAGTCTTCTTCCTCCTCAGGGCAGGCAATCTCATTTTGGACAAAGATGGAAAATTTATTTTAGATTATTTTAAGGGAAATTAAGACCAGAACCAGAAAGAAGCTATTTTGAAAGACTTTAGGGATTAGATGATATATTGGGAAAATGGTAAATTGAGCAAATTTCTTTAACATTCTCTCTTTATTCTTAAGGAAAATTTCTTTTGTAACTTCCTTAATTTTATCCTTAATCCTTAATGAAAATTAACCCCCAATTTTTTTAGGAAGCAAACAAACAAGGAAATAGACAAACCCCCAAACCCTACCGCCAACTAATACTGATAAAGTATGCCACTGGGGCTTTTCTAGCTCTGTGTCTGTGTGTGTGTGTGTGTGTGTGTGTGTGTGTGTGGGATGTTGACATAGGACTGTCTGACAGGTATGTATTTTTGTATGGTAGTTCTCTGGTGAACATCCTGGTTACGTCAGTCTCATTTGTCAACTAGTATTGCTGTTATCCAGCCTTCTGTTGTTAAAAAACTGATGTTAAAGCTTATGATGTTGAGCCGGGCTCGGTGGCTCAGCCTGTAATCCCGCGCCTTTGGGATGCTGAGGTGAGTGGATTGCCTGAGCCCGCGGGTTTGAGACCCACCTGGGTGGCAAGACCTCATCTCTACAATAAATCAAAAAATCAGCCGGGTGTGGTAGTGCATGCCTGTAATTCCGGCTACTCAGAAGGCTGAGGCGGAAGGATCGCCAGAGCCCAGCAGGTCGAGGCTGCCGTGGCTGGGAGCAGCCACTGCACTCCAGTCTGGGCGACAGAGTGAGACTCCAACTCAAAAAAAAAAAAAAATGCTTATGATGTCATTGTTAGAAACCACAGCTCTGAGGCTATTTAATGTTTTTAAAATGCATTTTGCATGCTCTGTAGAATGTCTGGCTTAGTCTGGGATATGGTTGAGTGAAATCTGGGTAGGGTGCAGGTGGCTCTGCTGGGTGGGAATGTCCTTCCTCTTGAACATGTCATTTTTATTTGTGTCCTTTTGGCCTAGTTCATTTGTGATCCTCTGGATGGATGATGTTTGCTTTGCTCATGATTCTTGTTTATTGGACTAGCAATCCCCATCACCTCTCTTTCCTCCTCAGGTTTCGAGTTACAAAAGTAGAACACAAGTCAAGCCACCAGAAGGAGCGGAGAAGCTTGATGTCTGTCAGTGGGACCGAAAGCGTCAATGGGGAGGTGCCTGTGACACCTGTGAAGAGAGAACGGAGTGGTACAGAGTAGCAGGTGAGTGCAGTTTTGGTGACCGAGGGGGTGGAGTGGTGCAGTGGGGAGAAGGTACTAAGAGCCTCCCTGATGTCTGTGGCAGCTGAGGAATGACATGTGGGAGGGAAATGGGAAAGCTTTCCTGGAACTGTTGAGATGGAAGGGGACTGAGCACGATTCCTTGTCTGTCCAGAACTTTATAAAGAAGTCACAAACTCTCTGGAAGTGCCTCCGGGGCTTGGCCTGAATGATAATGATAATGAGGACAGAGAATATGAGGCAATGTGGCATGGTGGGGACTGTGGCAAACTAGAAATCACCGCCCCTATCCACAGGGCTTGCATTACCACAAGGCAGAAAGCACCGAGTGTTGCTATATCTTCTTACTCAAAAGAAGGTGAAATCCAGACTTTTAAAATGTTGGCGGCTTAAGAAATTTTCTTTGGAAAAAAAGCCTTAAAAAAAACCCCCAAAAACCTTGTAGGCAAGATGACATGTCATCTTGCTGTCATTTTTAGGTAAACTGTGATTTGAAAAAGGTAGAGACAGGCAAACCAGTTGTTTTTTCCTTTCATTGAGTTGGAAACCAGTTTTCTTTGATGTGTCACAGTTCTGAAACCTCAGTAGGAATATTTTTCTTTCTACCAAATATTTTGAGGCAATGAAAACTAAGCAGATACTTCTTGGTTTGGCAGTTTTAATTCTGGAAGATAACTGCTTTCAAAAGCAAAACGAAACTCTGTGATAACTTGGTATTTGCTTAGTGTTCTTCTCCCTCTTTTCTTTCTGTTGTAGCTTAAGTAGCATTGATCTTTTCCATATTTCTTTTTCTTTTTTTTTGAGTCAGAGTCTCACTCTGTCACCCAGGCTGGAGTGCAGTGGCATGATCACAGCTACCACCATGGCTCAGCCTGATGAGCTCAGGCGATCCTTTCACCTCAACCTTCCAAGCTGAAACTATAAACCACCATGCCTGGTTAATTTTTTTATTTATTGTGGAGGTGAAGCCAGGTCTCGCCAAGTTGTCCCGGCTGATCTTGAACCCCTGGGCTCAGGCAATCCTTCTACCTCTGCTCCCTAGCACCCATGTTTCTTATTCTTGGTAAAAGCGCAGGTGTGAGGACTTGGAAGGACTGTCCTCTGAACACCCCAATGGAACCATCAGAGCCTGACCTTTAAGTCAGAAGAGTCTGCACTTCTAGAGGGAAGGGGTGGGGGATGAGGGAGAGGCCAGACAGGATCCGCACAAGTGCAGTCACAGCAGAGTTGAACCTGAGTCCTGAAGTCAGGCAGCTGGGTTTGAATCCCAGTTGGCCACTCACTAGCTGGGACCTGGGCAAGGTTCTTTCTCTTTTTATGGCTCACTGAGAATGCAAACGATGCCGCTGAGCCTCAGGAGAGGCAATGAGATCCTCGTGAAGGTACATGCGGCTAGTCAGGGCCTGGCACGTGGGAGGTGCTGTTGGGGCTACTGATGTTTATGAGTGAATTGACTTTTTATGAGTGGCTGAGTGGAGGAGACAAGTACTCTTAGGCGGAGCTTCTCTGATCATCTGTCAGGATCCGAGGCTCAAGACGCTCCGGAGGCATCATCTGGAAGAGTCGGGCCTGAGTTTTCTGAGACGTGGGGGCTCTGGTAGCTTTTGAGTGCTGGTCCTTGCAGTTTTGCCTTTGGGGAGACCTGGCCCCGAGTTTAGGAGTTGAGTGGGGGGGCCTTCTTGAAAGAGGAGAAACAGTGCAGTAAAGGTCTGTCTCTGGCTTCTCAAGCAGGTACTTGTGACCTTGGGGAAGGTAGCCAAGAGGGATTTAGGAAAAGGAAGAGGATGATGAAGATAGTAACAGCAGCCAATGCTAATTCAGTATCATACTGATCAGTATCTCACCTGTCATCATTAGAAACAACTCTTAGTGGGGTTGATACTATGATCCTAGTTTTCCTGATGAGGAAACTGGTGAATGGAAAGCATAAGTTACATGTTAAAGGTCACATATCTCAAAAGAGCTGAGATTTGAACCTAGGTCTTTACATGATCAATCACACCTTTCCTTCCATCATCCTAGAATTATCATGAAGGGCAGTCCTAGACCCATGAACGGGGAATATTTCCACCAATGATCTAGGACTTTGTGATCTAATAAGGTAGCAAATAGTCACCTGTGGCTATTTATTTATTTATTTGAGACAAAGTCTCACTCTGTCGCCTAGGATGGAGTACAGTGGCATGCTCATGGCTGCTGCAGCCTTGACCTGCTGGGCTCAAGCGATCCTTCCACCTCAGCGTTCCAAGTATCTGGAACTACAGGCACACGCCACCACACCTGGCTAATTTTTCTTGATTTATTGTAGAGACTCGGTCTCGCCAAGTTGCCCAGGCTGGTCTTAAACCCTTGGGCTCAGGTAGTCCTCTTGCCTCTGCCTCCCAAAGTGCTGAGATTACAATTGTGAGCCACTGCACCTGGCCCAGCTGTGGCTATTTAAATTAAAATTAAAAATTTAGTTCTGGGCTGAGCACAGTGACTCATGCCTATCATCCCTGCACTTTGAGAGGCTGAGGAGAGAGGATTGCCTGAGGCTTGGCGTTCAAAATCAGTCTGGGCAATGACCCCCATGTCTACCAAGAAAATTTTAAAAATTAGTTGGGTATGGTGGCCCGTGCCTGTAGTCCCAGCACTTTGAGAGGTCATAGTGAAGGGATCACTTAAGGCCTCTCAAAGATCAGCCTGGGCAACATAGCAATACCCTGTTTCTACAAAAAAAAAAAAAAATTAATTAGCTGGCATGGTGGTGCACACCTGTAGTCCTAGCTACTCGGGAGGCTGAGGCAGGAATATCACTTAAGCCTAGGAGTTAAAGGCTGCGGTGAACCATGATCATACCACTGCACCCTAGGCTGGGTGACAGAGTGAGACCCTGTGTCTAAAAGAAAAAAAAATTATATTTTAGTTCTGCATTTACCTTAGTCACATTCCAAGTGTTCAGTGGCCACAGAGAGCTGGACTCTACCATATTGGACAATGCAGATCATTGCAGGAAGTTTTATTGAACAGAGCAGATGGTACCTGAGATATGGAAAGTGGAATGCTAAGTGACCTTGGTAAGTTAGGGGAGCATTCTGACTTAAGTCAGCAAGGACTTGCCTGTCTCTCAGGAGAAGCATTTGGCTACACAAGTGTAAAGTGAGGAAGGCCTAGCCAGCTTAGCTGCCAAGAAAGCCTGGGTCATACGGACAGTCTTGCATGAGTCATCAGCTGGGCAGTGTGTGGCAGTGGAGCAGATTTATCCTGTAAGAAGACCCGGCCTGCCCCCAGGCAGAAGCTGCAAGGTGATCCTCTTGTCAAAATCAGCCCCATCAGAGATTGACTGCCTGGTGCCATGACTGACTTTGGCCACCACTGCCTGGAGAGTGGAACTCTAGATCGGGGAAGGTTTAAAAAATTAGGATTGCTAGCTGGTTTTCTTGGCCCAGATTCTCGCTATCTTTATCTGACTGTAGGACTTGGTCCAAGCATATGAAGTCCTGGCCACATTCAACTGGTTTGTAATTTAATATTCTCTGCAAAACATTTAGCAGGATTATATAAAAATAGATCAGATTTGATCGGAAGATGTGGGTTCAAATCTGAGATTTGCCATTTGGAAATGGTACTTAACTGCTCTCTTCCTGGTTTCCTTGAACATGAAATAAGAATATTAAACTCACTGACTGAAGCAAGTGCCAAGGGAGAGTTTGGGATGCAGGTCGTTCTCAGGGGAAGGCATTCATCTTGTGTGGTGCCACACCTGAGCGGCCCTGAATGGGAAATGTTTTGTCTGAACCTCCAACTTGCTGTAATTGACTTTGAAATTAAAAATAAAATTTTTTAGCATGAAAATGTTCAAACAAACTCAAAAGTAGAGAGAAGAATAATCGTGAGTATCCATGATCCATGTAGTAGTAAATGGATTATAATACTTACAGCTTCCTGAGTGCTTGGTACTCAGCATACTTTGAAAGGCATATTTCTTGAATAAACTGTGTCTTCACTACAGTAGTAGGTGGGTGTCCATTAGTACCCCATTTTGCAGATGAAGGTCTCAGGCACAGAGCTTAGCAACCTGTTTAGAGGTATCAGCAAGAATGCGATGGAGTTCAGAGTCAAACCCAGGCAACTTGGCTTCAGATGTCATGGACTTCATTCAACTGGGTCCAAGACAGAGAGGTCCCACTATTAGAGCCTGCTCAGGTTGGGACCTGCCGGGTGACTGTGTCTGATCACGCCAGCAGAGTAAGCATTCTGAAAAAGGAAGGGTATATACATTGGCATTTTAAAAAATGATGTATTCATTACAATTTTTCTTCTAGATTTTTAAAATTTCTCATCCACAAAAGAGTATGCTTGGGACATTTAACAGGACTTGATTTTCCAACTAGGAAAATCCTGAAATGTTTTCTCCTGGGTCCAAATCTCTGCTTTTGGACTGAGTCAGAAGATTTTTTGCTGGAATGTAAGCAATAAAACACGAGAGGCACGTTATGTGTCTTTTGTGCAATCTAATTCAGTTGTTAGAGTTGTAGTTTCTCTTGAAAGATGTTTGTGCTTGCATTTGCATGTTTAGCCAAACTATTTGACTGGAATGCTTTGTTTTTCTGTAGAATGGATTCAGATATTCAAATGCAAATGCATATCCTACTTATTGATTAGGTTTCTTTTGTTGTTATTGGGTGCTCATTATGAGAAACTAGACTTAGTATTTAAAAAGAACATTATCAAGATTCAGGCAGAATTTCTCTCTTCCTCTTTTTTTCATTCCTTTAAAACCCAAAGTCTGTGGATAGTTGTTTCCTTTCCCTGCATCCCCTAGCCCAGCTTTGTTGGTCTGAGTTCTTTTTTATAGCTAGATCTAACTTGCCCTCTGCCTGATTTATTTTGACAATGCAGTTAAAATGGTTTCTTTTCTCTATAGAAAATGTGCTTTGATTTCTTCTTGGAAGAATAAGCTTTTGTTCTTCCAAGTTAAATAAATCGAATTGCTCTCAACCTCCAAATGCCACTGCCTTGTCTTCATTGTCACTGGTCTTTTTCGCTTTTTAAAAATGACACTGTCCTAAGCATTCACTTAGGCATGTTTCTGAAGTATGTCCTCATTTTTCTGTTTTATGATAGTGTCTTGTTGGAAACATTGATTTGAGTACGTTTACCTAGCTGTATTTTTTTTTTTTTTTTTGGAAAGCAGGGTTTATTGAGGACAGGGAAGCTCCCATAGTGGGAGGGGACCCTAAGGGGTTGCCCCACAGCTGTAGTTTAAAAAAATTTTATTTTAAGTCACTTATATTGACAAATGAAAATTATATGTATTTATCATCTACAACATGTTGTTTTTAAATATGCATACATTGTGGAATGACTAAATTGAGCTAATCAATGTATGCATTAGCTCACATAGTTGTCATTTTTTGTGGTGAGAACACTTAAATCTACTCTTAGTGTTTTTCAAGAATACAGCGCATTGATATTAACTATAGGCACCATTTTGTGCAATAGAGCTCTTGACTTATTCCTCCTAGCTGAACTTGAGGCCTTTGACTAACATCTTCCCACTGCCCCTCCCCCCACCGGCATTCTACTCTCTGCGTCTGTGAGTTCCGTTATTTTAGATCCCACATATAAGTGAGGTCATGCAATATTTGTCTTTCTGTGGCCTGGCTTACTTCACGCAACATAATGCCCTCTGGGTTCATACATTTTGTCTCCAGTGATAGGGTTTCCTCTTTAATTGTGTTTACCTGTATACCACATTTTTTTCTTTCATTGGTGGACACTTAGGTTGACTCCATAACTTGGTTATTGTGAATAAGGCTGCCACGAGCATGAGAATGCAGATATCTCTTCAACATAATGATTTCAGTACGTTTAGGTATAAACCCAGTAGTGGAATTGCTCGATCATTTTTAACTTTTTGAGGAACTGTCATCTTGTTTTCCATTATGACTGTACTGATTTACATTCTTACCAGTGTGCAGGAGTTTCCTTTTCTCTAGATCCTCACCAGCACTTGGTATCTTTTGTCGTTTTGATAATAGCCATTCTAACAGGTGGGAGGTGGCAGCTCACTGTCGCTTTGATTTGCATTTCCCTGATGATTAGCAATGTTGATCATTTTTTTCATATACCTGCTGACCATTTGTAGTTCTTTTGAGAAATTTCTATTCAGAGCCTCTGCCCATTTACATTTTTTTTAACATTTTATTTATTTATTCTAATTGACAAAAATTGTATATATGTATTGTATACAAGCCAATCCATTTATGTTGTCTTGAAATAAGTACACATTATGGAATGGCCAAACCAAGGTGAGTTACATGCATTATCTCACATGCCATTTTTTTGTGACGCAGATACTTAAAATCCACTCTCTGTACAATCCATTGTTACCGTGAGCCATAGTCACCATGTTATACAGTAAACCTTGAACTTTTTCCTCCTGTCTGACTGAAATTGTGTGTCCTTTGCTCAGCATCTCCTCAACTTCTCTCTCCCCTTTTTGGGCCATTTTTTAATTGGCTTATTTATTTTCTTTCTTTCTTTTTTTTTGAGTTGGAGTCTCACTCTGTCGCCCAGACTGGAGTGCAGTGGCCACTCCTGGGCTCCGGCGATCCTTCCGCCTCAGCCTTCCAAGTAGCTGGAACTACAAGCGTGCGCTACCATGCCTGGCTAATTTGTTATTTATTGTAGAGATGAGGTCTCGTCAAGTTACCCGCGAGCTCAGGCAATCCACTCACCTCAGCCTCCCAAAGGCACAGAATTACAGGCTGAGCCACTGAGCCTGGCTTATTTTCTTACTATTGAGTTTTTTGCATTCCTTATATAGTTTGGGTATTAACCCCTTGTAAGATGTATAATTTGCAAATATTTTCTCCCATTCTCTAGGTTGTCTTTTCACTCTGTTGATGGTTTTCTTTGCTATGCAGAAGCTTTTTAGTTTGATTGAAATTTCATTTGTTTATTTTCACTTTTGTTGCCTTTGATTTTGGGTTCATATCCAAAAACTCATTGCCCAAACCAGTATCATGGAGCTTTCCCCCTCAATGTTTTCTTCTAGTAGTTTTACAGTTAACATTTTTCTTACTAAAGAAAAAAATTCATAATATTAGACATCTCTTTTTATTTTAAATTATTTTGTTATTGAAACAATTGTGTTGGTGTTTATTTTAGTGATCAAAAGCTTGGTTTTAAACTCTTACATTTAATCTGTCACTTAACTACCAATGTTTTGGGGCAAGTTACTTAAGGCTTTTAAGCCTCAGGTTTTTTGTCTTTAAAATGGGTTGTTGCTGGACTTAAATGACATGATCATGTATAGTTCCTAACGCAGTCTTTGGCACAGAGTTATACTCACTGCTATTAATAATTTTCATGCTATTCTCAGTGGTCTTAATGATTTATTAGACCACTTCTCAAACATCAACTTTTGATACTATGAATTACTTTACTTCTTAGGAACACTACAGCTTTGGACTCTCAGGACATCTCAGAAATAGATAGCATTTAGTTTGGCAAGGCCCTTAGGAATTTGGGCCATTTTCTTGTTTGTGTTAAGGAGACCTTAGAAATAAACATTCCTCTCTTACAGGAGGTGGAATTAAAATTAGTAGCAAGGCAATTGAAAGATTTTGCTGGCTTCATTTCTTTTTATGATAAAGATCAAAGGATGGGATAAATAAAAGTGTAGTGTGGCCTGAATTTTCAGCACCGAAGCATGACTGCAGTGTCGGTTGGTGCTTTACTTTGGAATAAAAGCCTCCTCTTTGTCAAGATGCTCATGGCTCAAACTCCCCTGAGCATCCATGTCCAATCACAGGTTGGCTCTCCTGACCCTGAGCTGCCTGTGTTTTCTCCTGACATTGAGGAAGGAAAGGCAGCTCATCTCCTGTTTTTGGACTCAGCTCACCCCCTTTCTTTATAGTAGAGGCTCTTCGGAGCCACTCCTGAAGTTGTGCTGCTTTTTCTGTAATCCTCTGAATTGCCTTTCTTATCTATCCAGAAAGCAGGTGATGGTGGGAAACACTAGGTACCACTACCACTAGCTAGTTTATTTTTTCTCCCTAAAAATTCATATTTTTAAAAATTCAGAGAAAATACATATTTTTTAAAAACCAGGGCCAGATGTGGTGGCTCACACCTGTAATCCCAGCATTTTGGGAGGCCGAGGATTGCTTGAGCCTGGGAATTCAAGATCAGCCTAGGCAACATAGCCAGACTATGTCTCTATAAACACTTAAAAAAATTAGCCAGGCGTGGTCGTGTGTGCCTGTATTCTTAGCTACTTGGGAGACTGAGGTAGAAGGATGGCCTGACCCTTGGAGGCAAAGGCTGCTGTAAGCCCTGATCGTGTCACTGCACTTCACCCTGGGTGACAGAGTGAGACCCGGACTCAAAAAAAAAAGCAAAAGGATTTCAGATTTGACAGGTGCTTTTAAACTTGATTCACTGATCTTACAGGGGCAAATGGAATATAAATGTGTAAGAAGAAACTGCACCTTAAGTAGAAATGGACCAGGCCACCTGGCTTGATTTTTCAATTGCTGGACACCTTTCTCAAGGGTAAAAGCGGTGCTCTTTGATACCTGCCTTGCTCCTATGTGGAAGACCAGTCCCACTGAGTCTGTCTTACATGTGGAGGTGGAGGGAGGTTACGACCACCTACCACCTTCCGTGAAGGAGAGGCAGGCTGGACAGTCGACTGGATGGAGAGAAAAGCTGAGTGAGGGACAGGAACATAACAACAATCTCAGAAACCATAGACAAAACCCCATTTTATAGATGACAAGCCAGGCTCAGAGGGGATGATTTTCCCCAGATCCCAGGACAAGTAGTGACAGGGCTTGGATGGGAAGAAACCCACAGTCTGAAGCCAACGTGCCCAGTGGCTGTGGGGCATGAGGGAGCTTTGCTTTCCCTGGCAAGGAAACAAACAAGCCTTTCTTCATGTAGCTGCATAGTGATCCTGGCTTGGGAGGGCCTCCTTGGGCCTCCTGTGGGATCATCTGAGGATCATCTGATGGGCTGTAAGGCTCTGCCTGCATCAGGTCCAGGTTTGTAAACCATTCCATTTTCTTCCAGGTAGACTAAGGTCATAGACTTTTAGACCTCGGAGGAGATGTGATGGCTAATTCCTTTCACAGCAAGTACCACTGCATCCTTAAAACGTACCTATTGTGTGCCAGGCACTTGTCTGGGCCCCAGGAACACAGTAGCATGTCAGATGCACAGACCAAGGCCATGCGCTCATGGAGCTTCTAGAATGGAAGCTAGTTTTGACAGCAGACCCTGTGCCTCCTGATTCCCTTGTTCAGCTGCTGTTTTTCAAGATCATGCTGAGAGTTCACCGCAGAGCCACGACTTGGACTTCCTGATGGTTCAGTCCCTCAGTGTCTCCAATGTACTGGATGTTACAAGTGTTTGAAATGGGATCCTTTTTTAAAGAATTGAAATAAAAGACATGCATAGGGTAAAATATTCAATCAGCAAAAAAGGCTTCAGGGTGAAATAATAAAATTCTTAAAAACAAAAGTAAGACTCCTCTCCATCTACCCACTCCTGCTTCCCCCTCCCTGCTCCTGTGTTATCTTCTGGACCCCTTCCCAAGGTGGGACCGTGGTTACCAGTCCTCCCTGTGCTTTCAGCATCCACGCTGTCATCTGTGGAAGGGCAAAAGGAGAGGCTTTAGATCTACAGACACACTGCGTGAGCCCATATACATGCAGCACAGCCCTGAGAGCACACAGAGGACACTGGTAACCATTGCTCTTTGGTTGGTTTTTTGGGAATCGGGGTCTCACTCTGTTGCCCAGGCTAGAGTGCATTGGCATCACAGCTACAGCCTTGACTTCCTGGGGTCAGCCTCCCAAGTAGCTGGGACTACAGTAGCTGGGACTACAGGCGCGTGCCACCACACCTGGCTAACTGTTTTTCGTTTTTTTATAGAGACAAGGTGTTGTTGTGTTGCCCAGGCTAGTCTTGAACTCCTGAGCTCAAGCAATCCTCCCATCTCGGCCTCCCAAATTGTTGGGATTACAGAAGTGAGCCACTATATCTGGCTAGCACCTTGCTTTTTGTTGAAGCTTTTATGTTCCATGGTTCCTTGACTGTTGAGTTTTTATTTACCCATAGATGATTGATAAGAAGCAGTTTTTACTCTCCCACATTGACTAAGCCATGAGGAGTGAAAATGCAGGACATATTAAAAAGCCATATATCCTATTATTTGTCCTGTATTGTGGGGAATAGCCCCAGTACATTTATGGATGGAGTTTGGAGTAGACCTAAAATCATACTTGCCTGTCATCAACTCTGATATCTTTTTTAAGTTTCTACAGCCTTGTTTTGGGCACAGAAGATACTGAAACATATTTACTAGTATTCCCAGAATTTAGACAACGTTGGGGCCAGAGGGTTTTTTGTTTGTTTGTTTTATTTTGAGATGAGGTCTCTGTTGCCCAGGCTGGAGTGCAGTGGCATAATCAGGCTCACAGCAGCCTTGAACTACTGGATATCGTTTTGCTTCAGCCTCCCAAGTAGCTGGACTACAGGCACACACCACCTTGCCTGCCTACTTTTTTGTTTTGGTCAGAGTCTGACTCTGTCACCCAGGCTGGAGGGCAGTGGCATGCTCCTGGCCACCACAGCCTCCACCTTATGAGCTTAGGTGATCCTTCCACTTCAGCCTCATAAGTTGCTAGAACTGCAGGTGCGTGTCACTACACCTGGATAATTGTTCTGTTTTTTGGTAGAGATGATGTCTCACTATATTGCCCAGGTCGGTCGTGAGCTCCTGGGCTCAAGCAGTTTTCCTGCCTTAGCCTCCCAAAGTGCTGGGATTACAGGCGTGAGCCATTGTGCTCGGCCCTGGCTAATTTTTTTGTTCTTTTGAAAAGACAAGGTCTCGCTCGCTATGTTGCCCAGGCTGGTCTCGAACTCCTGGACTCGTGTCTCCCAAAGTGCTGAGATTACAGGCGTGAGCCACCTGGCTGGCCTGAGGCATTTGTTTGGTTTTGCTTCCAACTGCTACCAAGTAGGTCATCTCCTCCTAGCCCATAGAGCCCTGGAGCAGGCCCAAGCCCCTTCCCATTGTTGACCAGGAGAATCCACTGAACCCTCCTGCCCTTTGGAGGCCTAAAGACAGACTAAGAAGGCTTAAAAGAAGCAGAAAATGAAATACTTTCAGAGACACTTTGCCTGTAATTAGAAAGAAGGTAAAATTAATAGTTTTAATCAGGATTTTTATTGTTCTTAATTTGTATCTTGAGACTTTGAGCTCTGCCAGCCTTAAATAGCTTAAAACAGTGCCTATTTTCTGTAAGTAACAAGACATAGAATGACATAATCCACATTGTAACTTCTGGGATCAGACTTCTTGTGTTGAAGATCTGGGATGTCATATTATTTTGTTTGTTTTTGTTTTTGTTTGAGTTAGGGTCTTACTCTGTCACCCAGGCTGGAGTGTGATGATCACAGCTCACTGCAGCCTCAACCTCCTAGGCTCAGACAATCCTTCCACCTCAGCCTCCCAAGGAGCTGGGACTGCAGGCGCGTACCACCATGCTCGGCTAATTTTGGGCCGTCACTTTTTAGCTGTCTGATCTTGAATAAGTAACTTAGCTTCGGATCCTTTACCTTCTCCATCTTTTAAGAGGGAATACTAATGACAATAATACCACTACTTTATAGGATGTTATTCCTTGGCACTAAATACATGTGAAATAGGTAAATGTCAGATGTTATCATTACTGTACTATGTTAGACAAGCCCTATGTAAACATGTAGCAAATAAAAGTTAAAATGAATGTTTTTGATATTTCTTGATTCTCTTGAGGCTCAGAGAGGCCGGGTTGGACATAACCTATAAGATAGTAGTAGATTGTTCATTTCATACCCAGGTAGAAGTTTATTGAAGGCCAGTTAGCTGAACTCTAGCTCACAAGCTGGTAGAGAGATCATATCTGACGTGTTTGATTTTTTTTTTTAGAAGAAGGTGGTATTAGCTGGCTCGGTGGCCCAGCCTGTAATCCCAGCACTTTGGGAGGCCGAGATGAGAGGATTGCCTGAGCCCACAGGTTCAAGACCAGCCTGGGCAACTTGACAAAATCTTTTCTCTACAATTAATCAAAAAGATAGCTGGGTGTGGTGGCACACACCTGTAGTTCCAGCTACTTGGAAGGTTGAAGCCAAAGGATCACCTGAGCCCAATACGTCAAGGCTGTGGTGGCCATTGAATGTACCACAGCACTCCAGCCTGGGTGACAGAGTGAGACTCCTACTAAAAAAAAAAAAAAAAAAAAAAATAGCCCCCCAAAACAGTTGCTCACCATTGAGATTTAGTGTTAAGGTTTGAATTATCGAGTCTCCTGTCCAAAATGGGGGTTGTAATGTGCAAATGCCCAATCTTACTACTAATAAAAAAAATACAAACTAAAATAGAGATCACCTTTCGCTTTTCTGTTGACAGAGACGAATATTAACACTGGTGTTAAGATGTGTTAAGATATAGAACACATCTTAATTGAGACTCTGAGAATAAAAGGGACACTATGAGTAATTCTTCTGGGTGAACATATATAAACCAAGACCTTACACACAAGCCAGTTCTCGTAGTTTCTGGTTAAGAGGATGGAGGGGGATGGACTTTATCACACACCCAGCAGGGAGGTGACAGTGGTCTAGACCTATGGGTGGCAATCTAGAAATATAAAAATTTAAATATGTACTCACTGACCAAATTGTTCTAATTATAAATATAATGCAAGTATGCACAAATAGTGTTCAAAGTTGTTCATTTCAGCCTTGTTTACAGTAGCAAGTAACTGGAAACAATTTGAAATATTCATCAATAGGGGATTAATTAATTAAGTGAATTTTGCCTTATTCATGTAATAATGGTTTCATACCCAGGTAGAAGTTTATTGAAGGCCAGTTAGCTGAACTCTAGCTCACAAGCTGGTAGAGAGATCATATCTGACGTGTTTGATTTTTTTTTAGAAGAAGGTGGTATTAGCTGGCTCGGTAGCCCAGCCTGTAATCCCACGCCTTTGGGAGGCTGAGGTGAGTGGATTGCCTGAGCCCGCGGGTTCGAGACCTGCCTGGGCAGCGAGACCTCATCTCTACAATAAATCAAAAAATCAGCCGGGCGTGGTAGCGCATGCCTGTAATTCAGGCTACTTGGAAGGCTGAGGCGGAAGGATCGCCGGAGCCCAGCATGTCGAGGCTGCGGTGGCCGGGAGCGGCCACTGCACTCCAGTCTGGGCGTGGAGTGAGACTCCAACTCAAAAAAAAAAAAAATAATAATGGTCACTAATGTCAAAGGCTGAAGTAGAGCTAGGTGAACAGACACAGATTACCCACTACATATTATTAGATGGAAAAAGCAAGTTTTGGTTAAGAAATAATATACCACGTACCACAAGTTGTCTTGGTGAAACTAATGTTTAAATCACCCCCTCCCCCATATGCACTAAGCTCCTTGAGGGCTTGGATGGTGTCCTTCCACCTTGTGCTGAGCCTTTGGGTAGCATCTTATATGTATTTGGCCCTCAGTGGCTTTTTTCAATAGCTGTGACAAGATGGCATTCATCTGGTCATTAAAAAAGACCTCTGCAGAGTAGCCAAATTCTAGTTCCAAACTACTTTGAAATACGTTTTTAAAAGATTCTGCAATTGAAAAATGTTGTAGTTCAATGCTTATACACTGTTGGTGGGATTGTAAACTAGTTCAACCCCTGTGGAAAGCAGTTTGGAAATTTCTCAAAGAACTAAAAATAGATTTACCATTGATTCCAGCAGTGCCACTACTTGGGTATATACCCAAAGGAACATAAATCATTCTACCAAAAAGACACCTGCACTTGTATGTTTATTGCAGCACTATTCCCAGTAGCAAAAACATGGAACCAACCTAGATGCTCATCAGCTGTGAACTGAATAAAGAAAATGTGGTGCATGCATACCATGAAATACTATGCAGCCACAAAGAAGAATGAAATCATGTTCTTTGCAGCAACGTGGATGCAGCTGGAGGTCATTATTATAAGCAAACTAACATAGAAACAGAAAACTGAATATTGCATGTTCTTACTTAGAAGTGAGAACTAAACAATGGGCACACACGGGCATAGGATGGGAACAGCAGACCCTGGGGACTCATAAAGGGAGTCGATGGGTATAATTAATCTACTTCTGCCAAGGCACCAACCTATACAGGCAGGAGGTATTGTTGCAACACCATGGTGTCACATTTCAGCAGTCCTAACCAGCGGGCATGTGACCACAGATTGATCAGTAGAGCCTGGAACAGGATAGTCTTGTACCCAAGGAGTCTGAGCCTTAGAGGATCACAGATTACTAGTGAATGGCCACGTATATATAGCTCTAGGACTCGAGTGTGAATACTGCTGTCATCATCCTAACTCGGTTTCTATAAACTATCCTTATTTATTTTATTTAAAAGTCTTGCAGGAAGTTATTAATCCAGGTGTGTGTTTATGTAGCCTTGGATCTTTCGATGAGATCAGAATTCAGTGTCACGTAGGTGCTTTGCTGATCTCACTATAGATTTTTAGCATCATTTAACTGCTCACATGACGACAATTACTTCTACTGGGAGAGGCCCTGCCAGTATTTCTAGCTTCTGCCTTTTCCTCCTGTGGCTTCCCTGCACAGGTGGGGAGCAGAGAAGTGGGGGGTACCAGAAGATCTCTGTGGATGTCTCTGTGGTGATCAGATGGTAGTGCAGTGTAGGGGTGACCGTGTGGTCTTCCAGGTCTGACTGCCTGAGGTGGAACCCCTAATTCCGTTATTAGTTACATGGCCTTGGGCAAGTTCTTGAACCTACAGACCTCAGTTTCTTCCCTTGAAAATGGGGATCATCACTGACTCATGGAGTCATCCAGAAGATTGAATTATGAACCTCAAGTGCTTAGTATGGCAGTACCAAACTTGTGGAGGTAATCTGCAAACGTCAGTCCTGTTATTATTAATCAGATGGCCTTTCCTTCCTTAACACCCTGCCCTTTGAGATTGTGCTGTTCACTGTTCATTAATTTCTTAGGCTTCTCGTTTCCTAAAACTTGTTTCTAACTTTTAAAGGGACCAGATTATTTTTTTCTGGAGAATCTTTTCTAACAAGACATCTGTATCCTTATCGGAAATGTATTGTGGCTTCTGTGGAGCCATAACAATAATAGGATTATGGCTTTATCTTTATAAGATTTGTAGTAAATAGTGAGCATTAAAGAAAAAGATAACCTCTGCCTTTGTTCCAGATCTTTTGGGAGGCCTGTTGTTAGGTTAAAATATATCCCAGTGGGGCCTCTGAAATGTTAGGTCAGACCTGCTGGAGGTGTCTGGTTTTGATCCAGTGCCACACAAAAGATGCAAAGAATTGCATAGAAATTAGATGGGAAAATATAGTTTATTTAGAAAGTAAAGAGAGAAAGGGAGAGAGGGAGGGAGAAGGAGAAAGGAGATTCACCTCCCCAAGGTAGGAGAGTGGGCCAAAGCTTAGGAAAACATGACCTGGTCATAGCTCAAAGAACACATGGCCAAACCATAGCTTAGCAAGGCAATGGCAAATAACTGTAAGAAGTCCAATCCTTTTAAGCTTTCCCTCTGATGGGGGCAGGTCGTTAAGGTGATTGGGTAATGGTCTGCTCTGTGTCATCACAGAAGGGGACAGACAAGCACAGGTACTGACATCAGGTGATGGACAGCAGGCAGGTGGGTGGGACAGTCACATGACTGTTGCCATGTTGATGGGGTCTGTCTGTGTCATGAATTTCAAGAAGGACTGATTAGGTTAACTTGAGTCTTAGGGTTGGAGGCAAATACCTGGAATAGGAAAGCTCATTAGGGAAAACAAACTGGGGAGGGAGTAAAACACTTATCAATTGTACCTCTGAGAAACCGGTTCTGTCCCTGGCCAGTAATTAGAAGGTAAATTAAAGTGAACTGCCAGAGATTCATGACAAAGCTAAGCACTGTTAAAATGGCTGATCATCTTATATCCTTTCACCTGTAATCCCAGCACTTTGGGAGACTGAGGCAGGAGGATCAACTGAGCACAGGAGTTCCAGTCTAGCCTTGGCAGCATAGCGAAACCTTGTCTTTACAAAAAAAAAAAATTAAAAAATTAGCCAGGCATGATGGTATACACCTGTAGTCCCAACCACTCGAGAGGCTATGGCAGAAGGATGACCTGAGCCCAGGAGACCAAAGCTACAGTGAGCTGTGATAGTGCTACTGTACTCCAGCCTAGGTAACAGAGTGAGACCCCAACTCAAAAAAAAAAAAAATCTTTTGGGAGGTTCTTGATTTTTGTCTATCAGTCTTGTCTCAAGAGTGAAATGGTTGCACTTGGGATTGCTGAATTGTAAGGAAGTTTTGCTTAGTTTTTCCAGTTTGAGCACTCAGTGGTGTAAAACCATAATCACCAAATTTCCCCAAAGGAGAGAGAAGGCAGGCTTGTTCCATATAGTGTGGTCCCATTATGGCTACTGAGAGCAGTGGGTGGGTGGCAGTTTCTTTCCCCTCCCGTCCACGCTGCCTGTTTACTATCTGTAGCATCTGTGTCAGCCCACACAGGGTATCTGACCTCTGTAGGACAATATGGAAGGCCCCTCTTAACATTCCTATTGGTGCTCTGCCTAAGGAAAGATTATTTCAAAGTGTGTGCTTGTTTATCAATATGGACGTATTTACATTTGTAGAATGAAATGAGCAGGAATTTAACAATGTCAAAATGTACCGTAACATAATCCAGACTTTTTTTTTTTGAGTTGGGGTCTCACTCTGTTGCCCAGGCTGGAGTGCAGTGACATGCTCACAGCTCACCACAGCCTTAACCTTCTGGGCTCAGGCGATCCTTCTACCTCAGCTTCCTGAGTAACTGGAACTACAGGTATGCACCATCATGCCCGGCTAATTTTTTAATTTTTTTGTAGCGATGCAGTTTTGCTATGTTGCCCAGGCTAGTCCTGAACCATCCATGCTTTTGAGGCACTTCGTTTTACCACCAGAAAGAAAGCCACAGCCGCAAATTTACAAGCCATAGAGCTTGGGCTTGTCTTTTTTCCTACTAGATTGTCACTCTGATAAGACAGGTATTGTCCTGGAAATTTATGGCTGCTGTACCAGTAAGTGCAGCCTCCTCATAAATGTGTATTTGTAAGAAGAGTCCAGAATGGCAAGAGTTTTCTGTTTTTGTTTTTAAAATAGCTTTCTTTTTTCTGCTTAGTTTCTAGTATTAGCAGTGAGGACTTAAGCAGCAATTTGTATTTTTCACTTCCTCTCTCAGAGAGATACTGCAGACTGTGCAGTTTTAATCAGATGCAGACAGCAGCTCTTGAAGAAAGCGAGTGTGAGTAGAGCAGATAATTGGATGTTGGTTATGGCGAGAATCACTAAACTTGGGGCTGCAGGGACTGCTTGACCTCCCCCATATGCATTTTGCATATGTTATCTGATAACAATCCCCAGTAACCCTTCACAAGAGTGCTACACTGGCTGCCATGGCATGGTTCAGTAACTAGCAGTAGGGTCTGGATTTGAATCCAGGAATCTGGCTCCAGGCCCCTCAGTCTCACCCTGGCCTGTGGTCCTGCATGCCACACCGTCAAGTCAATCGAATCTGTGTAAAAGCTCTAAATGGGAAGTTCCAAGTTGGAAGGAAAACTGTTACTGTAATGAAACATTTTCCTAGGCCTCGCATCCTTTACCCTTGACTTTGTTATTTTCCTTGATGCAGAAGTGTCTAGTTCTAAGGGAACACATAAAGAGGAGACTTAAAAATAGTAGATGATGTCCTAGTTTAAAGAACTGTCTTTCTTATATTTTTTCTTCTAGAACCATTTTAAAAATATTTCTCCACCTCTGGCCTTTCTACCTTTTTTTTTTTTTTTGCCTCTGCTAGGATGTTTCATACAAATTGACTCTTATCTGAAAGTAGTTCCAGACTTGATTTTGTTCAACTTTACAGTAAAAATTCATAGTTCAGCTGTGCTAGGTTGTGGCAGTGTAGGGAATTTCCATATAATTAAATTATATAGTAAATATACAGTTAGAAACTTGAGCCATGTCGTTTTAGGGAACAACGTTTCATTTTCTTTTTATCTAAAGGGATAAAGGTCCTTTACCTAACCCATCATCTTGTTTGGGAAATCAGTCTCTTTCTCTCATTTTCTCTCTCTGACTCTCACTTTCTCTCTCCTCTCTCATAACCACTGTGAATATTATGGATGACAGAATGACCCCCCCCCAAAAAAATCATCTGAGTCATATGAGTGCATACCTTGAAGGATGAGCTGTAAAATAAGTTTTGAAAAAGTATGTTCTTAAAGCCATCTCTACGGACTTTGTGCTATTTCTTATTTTGCAAGCTGGTTTCATCTCTGGTTTTGTTTAGCTAGGGAGTAACAGTTTCGCCAGATAAGAGGGTTTTGTTTTTTTTTTCCCCCTCCTTAACCTTGTGTAGGTTAGCCTGCCCTGCACGTATGTGTGTTTCAACAGACATAGGCAGCTCTGGAATTCGAGTGCTGCCCTGGGTCATCCTAACCTTTAAAACAGGAAAGTAAAAGGGTACAGAGCTGTGGATTAGATGAGATACTTGTAAAAAACCCTTGGGAAAGTAGAGAACTATTTGCAAGTATGAGGGCTTTATTTGCAATATCAGTGTAGACATTGACTAGGCCCAGTTGTTGGAATGACTTAAAAATACAATGCAGAACCCCGGGGTGCCTTGAAGACCAAGATTGGCCATTTATCATTGTGTTCTTAGTTGAAATCCCAATCAAGCTGCCTCGGGTGGTTGGAGACCTTGAGTGAACTCTCTCTGGAGCTGCTTTGGAAGGACACATCACCTGCCACATAGAAGATTCCTTGTGATGCAGGATGTCATTCTGTTACTTGTTACTTGACAGAATGTGGCAGCGGAGTTAAGGAACGTGTTCCCCAGATGAAGTGGCACTTGAATCCCAGGGAGGTGCCCTGCGTCACCTTGGAGGCATTTAACATGAAGATGTGTGTTTGACCCTTGCAGCACAAGGATACCCTTCCTCTCCTATGGCTCCCAAGTCCTGTCATTGTTTGGTTTGTCAGACCTTGATCAAGAGGTCTTTTTTGGAATTAACTTAATTATAATTTTGCTTAAATTTCTTTAGACTGAAATCTAGAAAAAAATGCACATGAGGGAAGAAATGGGGTGGGAAAGGGTAAGAATGGATGAGAATTCTGTGTTTTTCCATATTCAGGCAGATGCCTATATAATATGATGTTTAACTTTTGTTAAAGCTCTACTGTTTCTTGTTTTTCTCTTACAGCAATGATTTTGAAGAGTTCGAAGAGACTGAAAACTTACAAGATATGAAGTTGCTTAGGGAATATTTTTATCTATTTTATATACTTTCTATCATGGAATCAGCAAGCATGCGGATCAGAACTAAAAGGGAATATATTGCTGTGTGGTTTGCTTGGAAATAAGTTTTGTTTTAAAAAAATATATTGAAAAATGTGCCAGGCACCGTGGCTCATGCCTTGTCATCCCAGCACTTTGCGAGGCCCAGGCAAAAGGATTGCCTGAGCTCAGGGGTTCAACACTAGCCTGGGCAACATAGTGAGACCTCATCTCTACAATAAATCATAAAAAATTGGCCAGGCGTGATGGCACGCTCCTGTGGTTCCAGCTACTTGGAAGACTGAGGTGGAAGGATCGGCTGAGCCCAGCAGGCTGAGGCTGCGGTGGCCATGCACGAGCCACTGCACTCCAACCTAGGCAGTAGAGTGAGACTCAGACTCAAAAAGAAAAGAAAAATGTATGATGTTTCCAGGGAAGGAAAGAGCTCATGTTTTATCCTCTCTGCCATCTCAGCCACTACTCCCCTCCGCCCCCAGCCCTGACCTTGGTGATACACCTGCAGTTTCTCCATTATGATTACAACAGACAGTGGAACTATTTTTGTACAGTCTGAGCTTATGCTCGGTGGTGTGTGTGTGTGTATTTTTCTGTTCTCCCAATTCTTGCATCCCATTTTTTGATATTGGTTGTAAGAAGATCTTCATACATACAGTTTAGCTGTTACAACAGAGAAAAGGTGACTTTCCCTGGTAAAAGGTCCTTGGAAAGAATCTAGTCTGACCCTGATCACAGAGTCAGGTGGGACCAGATGCTCCATTTTGGGTTCCTAGGCCAAGAATTCAGCATTGGCCCCTGCTACCTCCATTCCACTCCGAGGTCACTTGTAAAATAATGAGAGGGTTATTTTCAACTTGAGCTAAACAACTCTTGTTTAGGCCACTGAATAAAGGGGGGAAAATGGCTAAGGTCACTAAAAAAAATTTATTGTTTTGACAACCCAAGGCTAAAACAAAAGCACCCCACTAATCATGTGAGATGGGCCCACACCTCCCTCTGGCATGTTTTTCTTGGTATACTTCCTGTTTCCCATCTCCTGCTTATTATTTAAAAGACTCTAGTAGTTCCTTCTTTTTAGGCCTGGCAAACCCTACTGTTTTTAATTTTTTTTTATCTTTACATTTTACAAAACACCTGAAAGAACCCAGAGGCAAAGATAGTAGTAGTCCATTGTTTATGGTAGGTCTGGGTGAGGGGTGGGGTGTCCTGTCATGGGAAGTCTCCATGACTTGCCTCGTCAGTGTTGGGGGTGCCTTGAGCACTTCTTTTATTTCAAAGAGAAAAAGCACATTTCTCATTTGGTTCCTAAAAGATGGTTTCCATGAAAATATCCTTCAGAGTATTTACTGTAAATGTACTTTTTAAATTCTGTTTCTGGCATCAGACTAAAACTTTCTAACCTTCCAAGTGAATGATAAATTCAATTTCATGTGAATTTTTACTGATAACTAATAAATGGTTTATGTGAATACATTGACATACACATGGAATAGAAGAAGTCAGTATGGAAATTTATTTCACTGAGGTCCAGAAAGTAGCAATACAGGAATTTTAGAGGTGTGTATTAGTGTAAATAGTTTATGTGCCGGCTAGGCCAATAGTCTTAATTAAAAACAAACAAGCATACTTTTTTGCTTTAGAAATATTATGCCCTCACAATGGTGAGGGATAAAATGTAAAATATTTTTCAGCTTTAAGTATTTTTTAATTTTATTCAAGTCAGAGCACTTTTTAAGTATAATGCAACAGGCAAGCAAATACTCAAAAATATTTAAAATTGTATTTATACCAAGAGTACGTTTTAAATATTTTCTAATACTTGAGCAGTTTTTGTCTGGCTGGCTTCCAAATATGCCAAAAGTTAAGTATTCAATATTTTCAACATGTCAGCTTTTTACTGGTTTATACTGTACGGTCGAGAATTCCTAACTGTCCCCAAAGCAACTGATGTTTACAGGCCTTGTGTTTTTCCTCCTTCTTGACAAGGGTGGAGATTCACACAAACATTGTAGAAAACACTAAATGATAGAAAGCATTTGGGGTCATCTGTGAGTTGGCTACCACCCTGATGTAAAAATTTGTAAAAGAAATTTTTCACCATTTTGAGTGTCAAGTGTATTTTTAACTGTCTGGTTTGTACTTTTATGACTTTTGTACTACCAAAGCAGAGTTAAAAATAAAAATTTTAAACACAATGTGTTATGTGAATGACTATCGATGGTGCCAAATACACTGAAAGTACTGTGGTAGTGATATAATTTATTGAGCTTAATCTTTTTTTAGTTTTTTGAGTCTGTTGCCCAGGCTGCAGTGCAGTGGCACGATCACAGCTGACAGCCTTGCTCTCCTGGGCTCAGGTGATCCTTCTGCCTCAGCCTCTCAAGTAGGTGGGATTACAGGTATGTGCTACCACACCTGGCTAATTTGTTGTTGTAGAGACGAGGCCTTGCTATGTTGCCTAGACTGGTCCTGAACTCCTGGGCTCAAGTGATCCTCCAGCCTCGACCTCCTGAAGTACTGGTATTACAGGCATGAGCCACTATACCTGGCCAAGCTTAATTTTTTACAATGCCTGATTTCTTATGTCTTGAAGTATCAAGTGATCATTTGGCTGACTTTCCTCATCAGAATTTTCCTTCTGGAGTACCCCTTCCCCAATATAGGCATACCTTAGAAATATTGTGGGTTCAGTTCCAGACCATAGCAATATAAAAAATAGCATAATAAAGCAGTCATACAAATTTTTTGGTTTCCCAGTGCCTATGAAAAGTTATGTTTACACTATACTATAGTCTATTATATGTCTAAAAAGACAGTATACACCAGCCTGGGCAACTTGGTGAGACTTCATCTCTACAAGAAATCAAAAAATAAGCCCAGTATGGTAGTGCATGCCTATAGTTCCAGCTACTTAGAAGGCTGAGGCAGAAGGATCTCCTGAGCCCAGCAGGTTGAGGCTGCAGTGGCCGTGAGCATACCACTGCACTCCAGCCTGGGCAACAGAGTGAGACTCCAACTAAAAAAAAAAAAGACAACGTACATATGTCAATATGAAATGCTTTATTCAAAAAAAGGCTAATGATAATTCTATCCTTCATCAAATTGTAATCTTTTTGCTGGTGGAAAGTCTTGCCTTGATGATGGCTACTGACTGATGAGGATAGTGGCTGGAGTGAAAGATAACAAGTCTGCCACATTGATGGACTCTTCCCTTCATGAAAGATTTCTCTGTGGCATGTGATGCTATTTGACAGCATTTTACTCTAGTAGAAGTTTCAAAATTAGAGTCGACCCTCTCAAACGCTGTTAGTGCTTTATCAACTAAGTGTATGGAATATTCCAAGTTCTTTGTTGTCATTTCAACAAGGCTCACAGCATCTTCACCAGGAGTAGTTTCCATCTCAAGAAACCACTTTCTTTGCTCTTCCAGAAGAACCAACTCTTCATCCATTCAAGTGTTGTCATGGTTTGGCAGCAGTTCAGTCCCATTTTAAGGTTTCTCTTCTAGATCTCTTGCTATTTCCACATCTGTAGCTGCTTCCTCCACTGAAGCCTTGAACCCTTCAAAGTCATCCTCAAGGGCGGGAATCTACTTCCATACTCCTATTAATGTTGATATTTTGACCTTTTCCCATGAATCACGAACGTTCCTAATGGCATCTAGAATCCATTCCATTACTTTGCCCAGATCCATCAGAGGAATCACTATCTATGGCAGCTATAATCTTATGAAATGTATTTCTTAAATAATTAGACTTAAAAGTTGGTATTACTTCTTGATCCATGGGGTGTAGAATGAATGTTGTGTCAGTAGGCATGAAGACAACATTAATCTTGTAAATCTCCATCAGAGCTCTTGGGTGATCAGGTGCATTGTCAGTGATTTGAAACATTGTTAAAGGAATCTTTTTTTTTCTGAGCAGTGAGTCTCAACAATGGGCTTAAAATATTCAGTAAATCATATGCAAACAGATGTGCTGTCATCTAGGCTTTGTTGTTTCCTTTCCAGAGCCCATGCAGAGCTTTAACGTAATTTTTTATTTCAATTTTTTTATTTTAAAGATGTGGGATACAATTCAGGGTAAGTATACATATGTTTCACTATGCAGGTACCCTTGCTGATGAGGTGTGGCCCCCCCCC
>NW_007253880.1:618174-663757 GCF_000164805.1 Carlito syrichta | reverse complement strand
CTCCTGCCTTGGTCTCCCAAAGTGCTGGGATTACAGGCATGAGCCACCACACCTGGCCAATTTTTTTAAAAAATTACCTAAAATATCTCCAGTTTCAGAAGATAAGATACTTAATGACATACCAAAACAGAGAATTCTTTAATATAGCCCCTTGCTACTCCTCTGCATTGTAGGACATTTCTCGTAGCAGCAGTGTCTCCTTACCAGGCAAAAAAAACCAAAACACTACAAACAAATACACATGGTATGCGAGTCACCAGTTAGGTGTCTTGTAGACACAAAAATGCATCAAAAACACTCCCTGCTCTCCAGGAACCTTCAGTCTAGTAATTGGGATAGGGCATGTACTTGAAATACTGTGCTATAAAGCAGAATGTAATACAGGCTCTCTAAGAATTATAAACAAATGCTTTGGGAGCCCAAAGTGGGGTGCATATCCTTTTAGGTGGGAATGAGACACAAAGGCTCCCTCAAGGAGGTAGCAATTAAGCTTGTGCATAATGAGTGGTGTGCCCATTAGCATTTTTGGCTGTAAGTGACCTAAGACCTGAACAACACTGTCAACCAGCTCAACCTCACGTAGGTGTGTAGAACACTACATGTATTTGCAGAATTTATACTCTTTGCAAGTACGCACGGAACACTCACCAATGCTGGACCCTAAAACACAAGTTTAAAATCATTGATCTCAAGAAGGATTCTGGGAAGAGGACAGTGGAAATAGGATAATTCTTCAGTCTCTGTGAATTCTCACATGAAATATAACAACTAGGTAGCAAAACAAAAAATTCATAAATAACTTGTACTACAAAACTAGGTATTCATTCCCTAGGGGGATAATAAATTGTTTATTTTGAGTTGGGGTCTCACTCTGTCACCCAGGCAACAGATGACTATAAAACAACAGAAATCTATTCTCTCACAGTTCTGGAGGTTGGAGGCCCAAAAGTAAGGTGTCAGCAAGCCCATCTCCCTCTGAAACCTCTAGAGAAGAATCATTCTTAACCTCTTCCTCGCTTCCGGTGATTATTGGCAATCCTAGTGTTCCTTGACTGTGGCAATCTCTGGTCTCCATCTTTCTTTTCTTTTTTTCCCCCTTTCTTTTTCTTTTAAAGATGTAGGGTACAATTCAGGGTTAAGTATACAAATGTTCATTATGCAGGTACTCTTGTTGATGAGGTGTGTCCCCCCCCCACCGGCAGAATCCCACTACTGCCAATCCCACCCCAGCCCCCCATCCCAGCAATTTTCCACTACTGACAATCCTTTTCTTATAGTATTATGATAATTGTTCAAGGTCCACTTATGAGTGAGAACATGTGATACTCAGTTCTTTGTTTCTTTTGATAGATCACTCAGTATTATAGACTAAATCCATCCAAGTTGCTGTGAAGTTTATAATTTTGTACTTATTTATGGCTGCAAAATATTTCATTGTGTATATGTACCACATTATTTTATCCAGTCCTCTTTCGATGGGCAGCACAGTTGGCTCCATGTTTTTGCTATTGTGAGCAATACTGCAATAAACGTGTGTGCAGGTTTCTTTTTCATAGAGTGATTTGAGTTCCTCTGGGTATATTCCCAGTAGGGGAATTGCAGGGTCATATGGAAGGTCAATTGTTAGACCTTTAGGAACTGCCAAACTCTTTTCCACAGAGGTTGTATGAGTTTACACTCCCACCAACAGTATAGTTCCCTTTTCACTGCATCCTCTCCAGCATCTGTTGTTTTTTGAGTTATTGATGATGGCCATCCTGACTAGAGTTAGGTGGTATCTCCTTGTGGTTTTAATTTGCATTTCTTTGATGACTTGTGATGTTGGGAGCCAGCTTTGGAGGCCCACCTGATTGAAAAGTCCAGGTGCACTGAGGACCCCCCCGGCCGCAAAGCGAGTCCAGGCAGCTGAGGCCCTTCTGTCTTCTGTCTTTGTTGTTGATACAGCTGAAGAATTCTGTACAGTCGAGCATGAAGAGAACATCACATTTATGTGAAGTACTCACAGCTAACCTGGGAATGTCATGGTTCATTTTTCCATTTCCCACCATGCGGTTTGTCCTTTTCTAACATATGCAATGGTTAAACTCTGAAGCACATCAAGAATGCTTTCTTTCACTTGGTTATAAATTACTAGATATTGCTTGAGTAAAAAATGATATAAGTAAATTCACTCCTTATTTGATTTAGAATTATGTAGTTTAGTGTTTAGATATAAGGTTTTTTAGAAGCACAAGTTTATAGTAAGTTCATTATGAATTCATTATAAGTTCTACCACTTATCTAGGAGTTATGTAGGTGATTTATAACACTGTTTTCACAGATTTAGGATGAAGATTAATCGTTAAGGTTTTTACTTAATTCAATAGTTAAAATTTTAAGTTAATGTATATGGAATAGGTTTTAACTGAATTCATAATATACTAATTGGATACTTTTATGATAAATTAACTAAATACAGAAAGCAACCTTAGGGGCCTGGGAAACATCAGTAAAAGCTTCTTTTGAGTTTTCTTTAGAAATATACACTGCACGATAAGAGAAAAGTAATGACACCTGGACAGGAAAGGCAGTTATGAAGCTTTGAAGGTCATAGAAACCCCAGAGAAAACTCCTGATACATGGAGAAATGTGCACCTGGAAACTTTCTTGAGACATTTTAAGGACTGTAATTTGGGGCTTTGGACTAAAACTATCATTTTTGACTTTAAGCATAAGACTCTTGGCTTGTTTGTTGCTTCTAAGACCACTAGATGGCTAACTTCTAAAGGATAATGTGCGTGAAGGAATTTTCTTTGTCTTGCTCCTTTACAAATGGTATACAAGCTCTCTGTTAACTAACAATAAATGGCATCTGTCCTGCAAGCAGGTGTCCAAGTGTATTATTTCATCATAAGTTCCTTCTTTCCCCTACTCCGTCTCTCCTTCCGGAAACCTCAGATCCAGCAGGAGCAAGACTCCGGTATTGTGAGGCTGAGCATTTTTTAATGTGTCTGTTGGTTGCTCGTATGTCTTCTTTTGAGAAGTGTCTATTCATATCTTTTGTCTGCTTTGTAATGGGGCTGTTTGCTTTTTTTTCTTTTTGGAACATTTGAGTTCCTTGTAGATCCTAGATGTTAGGCCTTTGTCAGATACACAGTTGGCAGATATTTTTTCCCAGACTGTGGACTGTCTCTCTGCTCTCTTGATGGTTTCTTTGGCTTTGCAGAAGTTTGTCAGTTTGATAAAGTCCCACTTGTCTATCTTATCTCTTATGGCATTGGCACTTGGAGTTTTGATCAGGAATTGGTTGCCAGTTCCAACTTCCATAAGGGTGTCTCCTGCATTTTTTAAGGTTCTTATAGTTTGAGGTTTAACATTTAGGTCTTTGATTCATTTAGAGTTGATTTTTGCGTATGGTGATAGGGCTCTTGTTTTTAATCTTCTGCATGTAGTCAGCTAGTTTTTCCAGCACCATTTACTGAATAGGTTCTTTTCTCCCTAGTGGTTGGTGGTGCAGGCTTTGTTGAAGATGAGTTGGTTGAGAAATTGAGGTTTTGCTTCTAGAATCTCTATCCTGTTCCATTGGTCTATATGCTTGTTCTTGTACTAATACCAGGCTGTTTTGAATATTGTAGCTTTACAATGTAAAGTCTGGGAGTATGATACCTCCCACTTTGTTTTTTGTTTTTGCTGGGATTGTTTTGGCCTTTTGTGGTCGTTTATGTTTCCATATGAATTCCTGTATTGTTGTTTCCAGGTCTGAGAAGAATGCTGCTGATAATTTAATGGGTATTGTGTTAAATCTGTAGATTGTCTTGGGGTAGAATAGATATCTTAACAACGTTAATTCTCCCAATCCAGGAGCATGGAATATTTTTTCATTTGTTTGTATCGTCTTTGATTCCTTGAGCAGTGTTTTGTAGTTTTCGTTGTAAAGATCTTTCACATCTCTGGTTAGGAAGATGCCAAGGTATTTCATTTTTTTTGTGTGACTATAATGAATGGCATTGTGCTTTTTATTTGGGTTTCTGTTTGTTTATTGTTAGTGTATAGAGATGCAACTGTCTTTTGCACATTTATTCTATACCCTGAGACTTTGCCAAAGTCCTTTATCAGTGCAAGGAGATTTTTGACAAGATTCTCTTGGGTTTTCGAGGTATAGGATCATGTCTTCTGCAAAAAGGGATAACTTAACCTCCTCTTTTCCTATTTGGATACCCCTGATTTCCTTTTCTTGTCTGATTGTTCTAGCTAGGACTTCCAATACTATGTTGAACAGGAGGGGTGAGAGTGAGAATTCTTGTCTTGTTCTGGTTTTCAGAAAAAATAGTTTCAATTTGTCTGTTTAGCAGTATGCTGGCTGTGGGTTTCTCATAGATGGCTCTTACTATTTTGAGGTATGTTTCATCTGTGCCTAGATATTCGAGGGTTTTTAGCAAGAAGGAGTGCTGAATTTTACCAAAAGCTTTTCCCGTATCTAATGATATAATGTGGTTTTGTCTTTACATCTGTTGATGCATTTAATTACATTTATGGACCTGTGAATGTTGAACCAGTCCTGCATCCCGGGGATGAAGCCTACTTGGTCATGGTGGATGATTTTTGAGATGTGTTGTTTGATCTGGTTTACTAGAATCTTGTTGAGAATTTTAGCATCTATGTTCGTCAAAAATATTGGCCTGTAGTTCTCTTTCATTGTGGATTTTTACCTGGTTTGGATATCAATGTAATGTTAGCTTCATAAAATGATTTGGGAAGAGTTCCATCTTTCTCGATTGGCTCGAATACTTTCAGTAGGATTTGTATCTGTTCCTCCTTGTATGTTTTGTAGAATTCTGCTGGAAAGCCAGAATCTGGTCCAAGGTTTTTTGTTGTTGTTGTTTGTAGGTAGTTTTCTTATGACATAGTCGATTTCCTGGGTTGTTATTGGTCTATTTAGGGTCTCAATTCTTCTTGTTTCAGCCTGGAGAAGTTGGATGATGTAAGAAAATTCTTCATTTCACTTGTTTTTGAGTTAGTTTCCATACAGGTGTACATAGTAATAATCTTTTGTATTTCTTCGGGGTCAGTTGTAACTTTATCTTTTGCATTTCTGATTGTGTCTATTTGAGATTTTTCTCTCTTTATCTTGGTCTGTCTAGCTAGTGGTCCATCAATCTTGTTTATTCTTTCAAAAAACCAGCTTTTGATTTCATTGATTTTTTTTGTATTATATTTTTGTCTTCTGTGTTCCAAATTTGGGCTTTTATTTTGGTGATCTGGATTCTTCTGCTCAAGTTAGGGTTTTGGTGGTCTTGCTTTTTCAGCTTCCTTAGGTGATTTGCTAGGTTGTTAACTTGTGATCTCTCCATTTTCTTCATGTGTGTTCATACAGATATGAATTCCCCTCTTAGAACTGATTTCATGGCATCCTGGAGATTTAGGTAAGATGTTTCTTTGTTTTCATCTGTTTCCAGGTATCTTTTAATCTGTTTTGACTTCTCTGTTGCCCCACGAGTTGTTTAGCATCATGTTGTTTAGTGTCCATGTCTTTGTGGGTTTTTGGGGGAACTTTGTTTGTGTTGATATTTATTTTTATTCCACTGTGGTCTGAGAAGGTGCATGCAGAATTTCAGTCTTATGGAATTTTTTTATGCCTGATTTATGGCCAAGGATGTGGTTGATCTTAGAGTACATTCCATGTGGTGATGAGTAGAATGTATATTCTGTGGTTGTTGGGTGGAGTGTTCTATAGGTATCAAGTCCATTTATTTGAGCGTCACATTGAGGTTCCAGATCTCCTTGTTGACTTTTTGTCTTGACAGTCAGTCCAGGGTTGTTAGTGGGGTGTTTAAGTCCCTAGCCATGATAGTGTTAGAGTCAATATCTTTTTTTAGTTTACGTAGAAGCTGCTTTATGAAAGTTGGTGCTCCTATGTTGGGTGCATATATGTTTAGGATGGATATTTCTTTTGATGGATTGAACCTTTTATCATTATGTAGTGACATTTCATATCTTTTAAAATTTTTGATAGCTTAAAGGGTATTTTGTCTGATATTGAGATCATGACTCCTGCTTTCTTTTGTGCTCTGTTTGTCTGAAATTTTGTTTTACATCCTCTTACTTTGAATCTGTGAGTCCTTTCGGGTGAGATGAGTCTCTTAGAGACAATATACTGTAGCCTCATGATAGTTTATCCAATTTGCCATTCTATGTCTTTTCAGTGGTGCATTTAGTCCATTCACATTCGGGCTAATTATTGAGATATGAGAGTTTATCCCTGTCATGTGGTTCTTACAGAGTTTGTTGTTGTTGCTACTATTTATTTGTTTGTTTGTTTATTATCTTTCTTTTGATTTTTGGGTTGATTCATGTGTGCTTTCAATCTTTTTCCTGTATTCTTTTGAAGGACATTGTGATTCTTTTTTTCCTTTCTTCTGTGTTTAATACTTTCTTAAGTGTTTCTTGTGAGCCCCTCTGGAGGCAGCATAAACTCTTAGGGATTGAATGTCTGAGAAAGAGTTTAATTCTCCATCACCGATGAAACTTAGCTTAGCTGGGTAGGTCATTCTTGGTCGAAATTGTTTATCTTTGAGAACTTTGAAAACTGGTCT
This sequence comes from Carlito syrichta, assembly GCF_000164805.1. Taxonomy (NCBI): domain Eukaryota; kingdom Metazoa; phylum Chordata; class Mammalia; order Primates; family Tarsiidae; genus Carlito; species Carlito syrichta. Next base: position 657,185 of record NW_007253880.1, on the reverse strand, counting down.
CTAAGATCTCCTAGCCTGAAGTGTTTCTGTAGATTGCTTTTCCCTGGTAGCTAGTCTGACCTTTCCTCTTGCTGCCTTTAGGATTTTTTCTTTTATACCTATTTTGTGTAGGTGAATTACTATGTGTCTGGGAGTTGGTCTTCTCATTTGTTGTCTTGCAGGGCTTCTCCGAATCTCTTGTGTTTCAATTATCACGTCACCGATGAGATGAGGGAAGTCTTCTTGGATAATTTCATGGAGTGTTTGTTTCAGGGTGGTTTCTGTCTCTCTATTTGCCTCAGGGATTCCAATTAATCTTAGGTTTGGCATCTTGATATAATCACTCATCTCTTAGAGGTTTTGTTCTGTCTTTTAAAGCTTCTTTTTATATGTTTTTAACAGTTTGGGTTAGTTCCATATTTTGGTCCTCAAGCTCTGAGATTCTGTCTTTAGTTTGGTTAATTCTGCTTTTCATGCTTGTCAGTTTGTTGTTTATTTCATTCACTGTATTCTTTATTGCTGTTATTTCAGTTGTCAGCTCCTTTATTCTTTCTTCTTGTCTCTCCTCATTTCTACTTTTTTTAAAGACCAGTCACAGGCGTACCAACTAACAAATTAACAGAGAGACAAGCAAAGACAGAAAAAAAAGACAAAAACATACAGACATACAAACAAACAAACAAAAAGCCCCCTGTGAGTGTACTCTCCCTCAAAAATACCCATATATAAACAGAGCATCTAAAATAAATAAATAAATAAATAGGAAAATAAATGAAATAACAGAAACAAAGCAAATGCAAAAACAGAAACAGAAGGAAAAAAAGCTAAAACTAAAACAACCCAAGCAAAAAATAAAAAACGCACTTTCTGGCAATTTCTGTGAGTCCAGTTTCCTTTCAGGCTTCCACCTTAGGGAGCGGCTCTGAACCCCAACCTCTCCCCTCCACTCTCAGCTTGGCTGATAGGGTTGCTCTCAGCCAGGGTTGGATGCCCCACAGACTACTGTGGGAAGAGGATGGATCAGATCTGGACTCACCCTGCTCGCTGCTGCTGCTGCTGTCAAGTCCCACTCAGATCTGATGCATCTGTGCCTGTGGGGGAGGGGCATCGTCTCTCTGAGTATGATGAGATTATAACCCTTGGGGCCCAAGATAGGAGGCTGGGCGGTCTGTGTGGGGCAATACAAGACTCTGCCTGGTCCGGGACTGAGCAGATGGCGCCCGTCGGAATCCAGTCACTGGTGTTGGAGCCTTATTCCAGATGTCCACTACCTGTCTTCTCGTGCCAGGTCTGCTGCTGTAGGTGATGGCGTGGGCCGGGTGTCAGTGCTGAGGGGCGGCTGTTCTCTGCTGCCTCCTCTCAAGAGAGGCCTGAGAACAGCAGATGATCCTGTGTGTCCGTGTCTTCAATCTCAGGGCAGTGGTGGGCTGCAGTCACCTCCGGAGGAGAGCCCTAGGTGCATGAACCCCAATTGCATGAACCCTACAGATGGACTTTCACTCACTCACCAGCACACACCCACTCATTCAGAGAGTCTTTATGGACACTTGCTTTTATGGAGACTCAGTCTGACCTGTTCTCAGTTTGCCTGGAAGTCCTAGCATAATTCTTAACAACCCTAGGATTTTCAAAATGGTAAACAAGCATTGGCTTCGGCTTGAAGTTACCAGTCACCAGCTGCATTAGCCCCTAACAAGAGAGTCAGCCTATCCTTTGAAGCCATTGACTTCTCCTCTCTAGCTAGGAAAATCTTAGATGGCATCTCCTTCCAGCAGAAGGCTGTTTTGTCTGCTCTGAAAATCTGTTACTTAGTGCAGCCACATTCCTCAATGATCTTAGCTAGATCTGGATAACTTGCTGCAGCTTCTCCGTCAGCACTTTGCTAGTTCAGTTGTATGTGATGGAGACGGCTTCTTTCCTTAAACCTCATGACCCAAACTCTGCTAGTTCCAACTTTTCTTCTGTAGCTTCCTCACCTCCTCAGCCTTCATAGAATGGAAGAATTAGGGCCTTGCTCTGGATTAGGCTTTGACTTAAGGCATGTGGTGGCTTAAGTCTTCTATCCAGACCACTCAAACTTTCTCCATGTCAGCAATAAGGCTGTCTCACTGCGTCATTTGTGTGTTCACTGGAGTAGCACTTTTCATTTCCTTCAAGAACTTTCTCTTTGCATTCACAACTTGGCTAACTATTTGGCACAAGAGGCCCAGCTTTTGGCCTGTCTTGACTTCCAGCATGCCTGCCCCACAAAGCTTAATAATTTCTAGCTTTTGATTTAAGATAAGAGGCATGCGACTCTTCCTTTCACTTGAACACCGAGAGGCCATTGCAGGGTTATTGACTGGCCTAGTTTCAATATTGTTGTGTCTCAGAGAATAGGGAAACCCAAATAGAGGGAGCAAGATAGGGGAACAGCCATGGGTAGAGCAGTCAGAACACACAACATTCATCGATGAAGTTCACTGTCTTATATGAGCGTGCATTATTGCTCTCCAAAACAATTACAATAGTAACATTGAAGAATAGGAATCATAGGCCACCAGAGCAGACATAATAAAGACATTTGAAATATTGTGAGAATTACCAAAATGCGACACACAGACACGAAGCATGCACATGTTGTTGCAAAAATGGCACCCATAGACTTGCTCAACACAGGGTTACCATAGACTTCCAATTTTTAAAAGACACAGGCCACACATGGTGGCTCACACTCATAATATCCCAGCACTTTGAGATGCCAAGGCAGAAGGAAGATTTGAGCCCAGGAGTTCAAGATCAACCTGGACAATATAGCAAAACCTCATCTCTACAAAAAAACAAAAAACAAAAAAACTCGGTGTGGTGGCGTGTGCTTGTAGTCCCATCTACTGGGGAGCCTGTGGCAGGATTTCTTTGAGCCCAGGAGGTTAAGGCTGTGGTGAGCTGTGATTATGCCACTGTGATCCAGCCTGGATAACAGAGTGAGACTCTGACTCAAAGAAAAAAAAAGATACTGGTCAGGTTTTTTTGTAGAAAGCTCTTCAACTTAGGTTTTGCATTAGGGAGAGGATACCCTTGTCACCACATCAGATCAGGGGTATCATGGTGACAACATGTATTATTAGTGATGTCAGCCTCCAGTATTGGCCAAAGTGCTTCCACCAGCATTCCCCTTGGCCAAGTTACTATTTTTCTCTTTGTGATAAATAGATAATTGTGGGGAGATACTTTGAGCTTAGGCAAATATCCTATTTCCTCTTAAACTTTCACCCACTAATTTTACCATACTTCTTAATTTTCTAAGGTTCTTATAACAAATGACCAAAACCTGGGTGGCCTCAAACAACAGAAATGTATCTTTTTGCCATTTAGGGAGCCAGAGCCTGATGTCAAGGTGTCTGCAGGCTTGACTCCTGCCGTCTCTGAGGGAGAATCTGATCCCTGCCTCCCTGCCTCAACTGTTTCTGCGGGTATCAACAGTTCCTGGCATCCCTTGGTTTGTAGCCACTTCACCCCAATATCTGTCTCCATCTTCACATGGCCTTCTCCACTGTGTGGGTGCTTCTGGCCTTTCCTCGCAGAAGGACACCAGCCATTGGGTTTAGGACCCCCCGTCATCCATTATGACTTCATCTCAACTTGGTAACATTTGCAAAAAAGGTCCCAGGAATCAGCACTTTGTCTATGGGGGACACAGTTTGAATCACTACCCACTTGATTGGTGGACCTTCCCTGCAGCAGTTATGACTACAGAGGGAGCTCTTTCAGGCTGGTGTTTGTGTCCTTTGATGTGACTCCATTCTTTTCTTTTTTAATCTCTTTTGAGTCAGTCTCACTCCCAGGCTGGAGTGCAGTGGCATGCTCATGGCTACTGCAGCCTCAAATCGCTGAGCTCAGTTAATCCTTCTGCCTCAGCTTTCCAAGTAACTGGAATCACAGACCTGCACCACCACACCTGGCTACTTTTTTATGTTGCCCAGGCTCGTCATAAACCCCTGGAGCTCAGGCAATTCTCTCACCTCTACCTCCCAAAGTGCTGGGATTACAGGCGTGAGCCACCACGCCCAGTCACCCTTTACTTTTTTCTTCCCCGCCCCTTTTCTTTTTAACACCTTCACTACTTCCCAGCACCAAAAGATGCTTCTGGGCTCATCTTCTTGTCTTGTTCGTTCCTTGCCCCAGCCCTGGAATCAACCACGAATGCAAGGATTCCTGATTCCTTTTACTGGAGAATGATGTTTAGACATAAAGATCAGGGCATTTGGTGTATTCATTGCTGTGGGGTATCACGGCTTCTACTCCTCCCGTTCACATACACACACGTACACTAACCTGTCTTTATATATTTCTGCATCTATCTGTAAAGCAAAAACACGTTCTGACACTCAGCTTGCTCCATAGGACTCATTCTAACTTTCCTGCTTTTTTTATTTTTGTAACTTTCTTTTCCTACAGTGAGTAAACCTGGCTGTTATTATCTATCATATTTTTACATTGTTTGTTGAACCCTGGCATCCATACTAAGTAGTTTAAAAATATACCCCACGAGATAAATAAAATGCGGTACATATATGTGACAGAATATTACACAGCCATAAAGAAGAACAAAATCTTGTCTCTTGCAGCAACATGGGTACAGCTGGAGACCATCACACTAAGTGAACTGTCACAGAAACAAAGAACTGAATGCCTCATGTTCTCACACATAAGTGGGCCCTGATCACTGGAGCACAAGGGTGGAAATGGCAGAGGCTGGACACTGCTAGGGGAGGAAGGGTGGAGGGACGGGGGGCATGTGACAACATATTTGGTACCTGGTCCACTAACGGGGAGAGAGAGCTCGCTAGCAGTCCAGACCTCGCCTGCATGCAATTTATTTATGTAGTAAATCCCCACCTGTGCCCTGCAACTCAAATAAAATAAGAAAATATACCCCATGAGAAACACACATAGCAGGTAAAGCACAGTGTGTGTGTGCAGTTCTTGTTTTCAGCCTCATAGTGTCCAGTCAAAATTTTGTTTGCAAAGTGACTTAGATCAGCTCCTCTATCCCTACCCCTTCCGCGTGGTTCTGTGACTCATTTGTAACACAGAGTCATTTGTGTCACCATCTGCATGCTGACTCGCCACATCCTGGTTCAAATTTTTTAAATGTTTATACGGCAAACGTCACTTGAGGAGTTTGATTTTGAATTTGTGTGTGTGTGTTTCTTTGAAACCAGGATGATCCATAATAGCTGGTGCTGAGGAAGTGGAGAAGCTCACTTGGTCACTTTTGACCCATGAAAACTAGAAATCTGGAATATATGCACCAGGGAAAATGTAAAAAATTCCCAAAGTCCTCCATTTTCTAGTTGGAAGGCTTTGTTTTTGATTAATCACCCTTTTGTTTTGGTTTTTGTTTTCTCCATTGGGGTCTCACCCTTTCGCCCAGGTCGGAATACAGTGGCACAATCATGAATCACCACAGCCTCGAACTCCTGGTCTTGGGTGATCCTCCCACCTCAGCCTCCCAAGTAGCTGGGACTACAGGGGCCTGCCACCACACTCGGATAACTTTTAAATTTTTTTGTAGAGGTGGTGTCTTTCTATGTGACTCAGGCTGGAATCAGCCTTTATGATATCCCCTCTAGTACCAGCGTGATGCAGAATTTGGGATGTTGGGACACTTTTGGCCTTCCTGTCTTTCTTTCTCAGCCAGTTAAGGGAGAAATGAGCAGTTGGGAGTGTGGCACCTGTGAACCTTCTGTCCCCTGTGGAGACAGGCACTAGCATTGCAGTGCTGGCCTGAACAATAGTCCAGCACTCTCCTGACTCCGGCAACTCGTGGGTGAATTTGCTAGGGGGACTGTCCATGGCCCTGAACGCTTCTGAACTTCCTTCTCAAATCTGATATCTCCACCCCAATCTGATGCAATGAGAAGGTGCAAGACCCATTCCTTTCCTCCTGCGGAGGACAGTGGAAAGTTGGGGGCTGGGAAGTGGGGTCCTGCGACAGTGCTTAACTCTGAAGGCTCGGAACGTGTTCAAAGGGGACGGGGTTTAGCATCTGAGGTCCGACTTGCCAGTTCTTGGATCCTCTGACCCTTTGGGCGGAGCACGTTGGTTGGTTCTACCCAAAGCTTCCCATGTTTTTTCCCATCTTCCCAGAGCCATGCTGCAGGACTGTTCTCAGATCTCCCGGGGTTCCCTCACTGTAGCTCCCATCACCCGAAGGACACCTGGCACAGGTCTCCGGCATTCTGTGTCTTGCCCAGGTGGTGTCGCTGTTCAACCGGTTCCGCAGGTGTCCAACCCGGCCGGTCATCCGCCTCCACCTAGCGTAGAGCCAGCGCGCTGCCCCCTCTGCTGGCCGAATGTGAGAACTGCACGTAGGGTGCATCTTGGCCATCTGCTTGGTGGTGGTGCCTTACTTTCCCTCTTGGCATGCAGAAAGCACCAGTGATTTTTTTTGGGGGGGGGGGGGTGTGAGTGAATAAAGAAACAAAAGTCCACTTTTAAAAATGAAGGAAGGGCCGGGCGTGTTGTCTCACACCTGTAATCCCAGCACTTTGGGAGGCCGAGGTGAGAGGATTGCTTGAGCCCAGGAGTTCAAGACCAGCCTGGGCAACACAGGGAGATCTCGTTTCTACAAAAAAATTAAAAAATAAGCCAGGCATAGTGGCACATGTCTGTAGTCCCAGCTACTCGGGATGCTGAGGAAGGAGGATCACCTGAGCCCAGGAGGTTGAGACTGAGGTGAGCCGTGATGGTACCATTACACTCCAGTCTGGGTGACAGAGTGAGACCCTGACTCAAAAAAAAAAAAAAAAAAAAGATGGAGGATGAAGAGACAGTGTGTGTCTCAGGCCACTGAGACTCCATCAGCCCAACACTTCCGGGTGTGACTCTCCCCTCCTTTGGGGAACCCTTGCCTCCCTTTAGAACCCAGTCTGCTCCCCTGACTGCCACTGGACAGCCTGGGGTGGGCACGTGCCCCAGCTGTGACCTAGCCCAATGGAGCCCTCCCTGGGAGGTTTGCACACTGGAGCTGGAGAGAGGGACTTCGTTTTCTGGTGGCTATAGTCTCGGGGGCGGGTGGAGACCGTCTTTCCCACTGTGCAGAGGAACAGGTATGAGAGAAGGAAGGGACATGCAGAGGAGGGACGGGCAGTGCTGGTGGCCTTTAAGCACAGGGACAGGCAATGCTGGGACCTTCGAGCATAGGTTCAGCTGCCCCCAGGCGCCAGCTGCCTGTCTGAGTTTCATGAACATTTCAAGGAAATTCCTCTTGCGTCTTACCTAGTTTGGGTTTCTGTCACGTGCAACTGACAAACAAAAGCACCCATGACTAACGTAGTTATTCGCAGAAAAGCAGACACGCCAGGAGCGGCAGGGCCACATGGATAGGAAGCCCAGCCTCCAGCCCTGCGGCTGACACTACCCAGTTCTGCCTGGGACCCACTACTGGGAGGCTTGGCCATAGTGGCTTCCTCTTTTGACAGGCTCTTGCAAATGCTAACTTGACTGCCTTGGGATAATTTCCTGTCACCATCTTTCCTGGGTTTGGCACAGGGCTTGTTTGACAGTCCCTTAATACGAGGGGATTTGGCACCCAATGCCTTTGGCCATCTGGGACCTTCAGCTCCTTGGACCTCAGTCTCCTAACTGTAGAGTCAAGACACCATATGCTTTGGAGGGCGGTTGTGAGAATTATTCATATATGAGCTTGGAGGCATTCGACACTTAGTATAGGGCTGGCATAGACAGCACTCTCTCGAGAGTCCTGAGACCAAATAGAGCACTCCCTTGGCTACAGAGCTGTCCAGTTCCAACCGACTTGAGTGAATTAAATGGCGGGAGTTTGGCCATTTGAGAGGCTCTTAAAGTTTCTGCCACAGTCATGTGGCTTAACACTTGAAGGTGGGCAGGGGGAGGGACCAGGGATGAGAGGTAGCCCCAACATCTGTGGGGTCTAAGGTTCTTCCTCGCCAGGTCAGACGTGCAGCTGGAGAGAATAATCTCCTTGCCCTGATATAGAATGGACCCAGCTCTACAGGATAGGGTGCGTGTTCTCATTCTCTGTTTAGGCTGAAATGATATCATATCACTCCTATGATCAGATGTGCACGGGGTATAGGCATTTGAAAAGAACTCAATTTATTTACATTTACAAATTGTGTGTGTGTGTGATTGGCTTTTTTGTTTGTGTTTTGTTTTTTGTCAGAGTTGCTCAGGCTGGAGTATAGTGGCAGGATCACAGCTCACCGCAGCCTCGACCTCCTGGGCTCAGGCTATCCTTCTACCTCAGCCTCCCTGGTAACTGGGAGTACAGATGGAAGCCACCATGCCCAGCTAATTTTTTGAGAGACAAGATCTTGCTGTGTTGCCCAGTCTGGTCTTGAACTCCTGGGCTCAAGCAATCCTCCAGCCTCGGCCTCCCCAAGTGCTGGGATTACAGGTGTAAGCCACTGCACCTGTCTCATTTCCAATTTAACCTAGCTGAGAAATCATAGATAATATGCTCTTGGAACCATAGTATTATACCCAAATGGCAAAATTTATGGGTTTGCTTATTCTGCATGAATATCTTAATATGGACCAAATCAAACAAAAACCATACCAAGAGACATACTAAATAAAAACCATACCAAACACAACCTCTCCAAAATCATTAATCAGCCCTCCCAAACCTCCTAGGGTTTCTGTTTTGTATTAAAGGTACATTTTAGCCGAGCATGGTAGCTCAAGCCTATAATCCCAGTACTTTGGGAGCCCGAGGCAAGAGGATTGCCTGAACCCACAGGTTTGAGACCAGTCTGGGCAACTTGACAAGGTCTTGTCTCTACAATAAATCAAAAGAATTAGTTGGGTGTGGTGGTGTGCGCCTGTTGTTCCAGCTACTTGGAAATCTGAGGCGGAAGGTTCTCCTGAGCCCAGCAGGTCGAGACTGCAGTGGCTGTGAGCGTGCCAATGCACTCTAGCCTGGAAGACAGAGTGAGACTCCAACTCAAAAAAAAGGTGCATTTTATTTTATAAAAACTTACTGAGGTAAGGAAGGATACAATATATGACCAGTTTTAATGTTGTAAATATTCAAATGCAATGTGACTTAAAATTGTAAGTTAGCATAAATTTCAGTGTGTCCTAAAGTTGTTAGATGATAAAAGTAATAATAACTTTAAAAACACTAAAACTGAAGTGCCTCCAAGATGCATTTTTGCCTTTAGATGACGATTAATGATATAGGTAGAAAATAACTTACCCAGTTTAGAGATTAATATTATTAGAAGTGGATCAGAGAGCTTAGGTGGGTAGCAGTGAAGATTTATTTAATGGCTGGGCGTGGTGGCTCATGCCTATAATCCCAGCACTTCAGGAGGCCAAGGAAGGAGGATTTCTTGAAACCAGCTTGAAAAATATAGGGGGACTGTCTCAAAAAAAAAAAAAAAAGAGTTATTTTAAAAAGTGTTGAGTGTTACTCATAAAAGGCCCAAATGACCTTCACTGAGTAGTAAAATCGCATCTAACATGCATTGTTTTCCCCTTGCTGGTTATCTGCTAAGCACTTTTTGTCTCAATTGTGTCTCATTGCCCCCAGAGAGAGGCACAGCCATCCATCAACTCTGTTTTACAGATGACCAAACGAACCTCAAGGTATGCACTGGCTGTTCATGGGCAGTGTGTATGGCTCCGCTCCGCTCCTCCTCAGGCAGGAAAAGGAAAGTCACGGTCCTAGGATTGCTGTAAAAATGTCATTGAGAGTAGACAATCACAGAGATTTTATAGATAAGGCTGAAGTTGTCCTCAGAGGGTCAACATGAACTCAGAATAGAAATAGTCATAATCAGGATTGCTCAGGCTTCACACTTTGGTCCCTTGTAACCAAAAGTCACATAGCACTGGACACCGACCACCTGCCTCTCCATTGTCTATGCTTAGGAGTTCTGATATTAGAATCACAAGGCCTTTGTTTAAGGGTATTAAGAGTTTTCCAAATTCCAGTGAGACAGATGATCCCCACTGGTTGGAAGGCTGTCCACAGAGGAACGGGAGCAGTGTGGGAAGCATTTTTCGCATCCATGACTTTACCCTGCACTCTTTGACCAATCAGTGATCTATCTCTGCACTTTGGCCTACTCCAAAAACTTTAAAATCCCTAGCTTCAAACTCCTTGGAGAGACAGATTTGAGGTTCCTCTGTTTCCTCTTCTGGCGGCCCTGTAATTAAACCTTTCTCTGCTGCAACCCAGTGTCTTGATGGCCTGACTTGCCATGGGCATGGGGGTAACAGGGACTTGACTGATTTTTCCATTCTTTTCAAAATCTTCCTCACAACCCCCAAATCCCTCAGTTTTTATTCCCAATTAACAATACATATAGTTTTATGTTTTCAAGTTTGTGTTGTCTTTAACTTTACTGCTTTTTTTTGGTAAAGATCCTTCTGATCATGCATGGGGGCTCACGCCTATAATCCCAGCACTTTGGGAGACTCAGGCAGGAGGATCTCTTGAGTCCAGGATTTCGAGACCAACCTGGGCAACATAAGGAGACCGTGTCTCTATTAAAAAAAATAAAAAAATTAAAGTTCCCTTGTCTTTCAGATCTTGGAATTCACTTTATTGTGAATTGCTTGTTACTTCCTCTGAGATCTCGGAGACCAAAGGCTTTTTTTCTCCCCTTGGAAACTTTTGGTCTGTAGAGAAATCTCATATTTTGATCCAGTTCTTATTTTTGTCTAATGACAACATGGCTTTCTCTACAGAGAGGCTGTTTTATGTATTCCTTAAAAGCACCAGGTTGTTCTGGGTTCAGGTGAGATTCTGCCACTGATGGTGGTGTGACTGTGAATGAATGACTTAGCTCTTTGAGCCTCTATTTCCCCGTGTGTGAAGTGGGGGCCATCAAGCCTAACCCCATGGAGTCCTGGTAGACTTCAGTGAGAGGGTCACGCACAGGACTTAGAACAATGCCTGACTGCACTCAATGCTTAATACATGGTAGTTTTTAAAAAGTTAAACTATAACCCTGGCACAGTGGTTCACGCCTGCAATCCCAGCACTTTGGGAGGCAAAGGTGAGAGGATTGCCTGAGCCCAGGGGTTTGAGACCAGCCTGGGCAACTTAGTGAGACCCTGTCTCCACAATAAATCAAAAAATTAGCTGCTCATGGTGGTGCTTGCTTGTGGTTCCAGCTACTTGGAAGGCTGAAGTGGAGGGATTGCCTAAGCCCAGCTAGTCGAGGCTATGGTGGCTGTGAGCGTGTCACTGTACTTCAGCCTGGGTGACAGAGTGAGACTCTAACTCAAAAAATATAAATAAATATCTTTAAAAAACCAAAAAGTTAAGTTATATTTGCACCTATAAAAATACCACAATCCATAACTTGATGGCATCTATCAATTATTATTGAATAAGTCTTCAAAAACATAGCTGTGTTATCTGGCAAATTATTTTGAAGTAGTGTCCACAAGATATAGTCCTCTCATTATCAATTTTTTTTTCTATAAACTTGTGATTCAAAAACTTTAACCTCCTCTCTGGTTTGTCACCTGGCTTATGGCTGATGTCATGAAAGTCTTAGCACCCATACCTTATGGCTTCATAAATTGGCATTTCAAGACTTTTGTTTTCTTTTCAAAAACAGGATTTATAGAGAGGACAGAAAAGTTCCCACAGTGGGAGGGGACCCGAGGGGATTGCCCAAGACTTGTTTTCTTTCTAAGTGTCAACATCTAAGACAGAGACAGCATGTCAGTTGATGAGTAGACAGCATGAACTCTCTTTGACCCGTGAAAACTTTTTTATTTATAAAAACCCCGAGGTTTACATATGCCATCTTTGATAGTTTTAAGAATATTTTAGAGAATGGAAAAGGATGAGTGAGACCTGGAAACTGAATTATTTTCTAAAGTTGGTAATTGATATCAGGATAAATTGTATGGTTGTACTTTCAAAGTAGCAAGATTCCAACTAAATAAATACTCAGATCAGCCTGTTCCCTGCCAGCCTTTTGTCTTAGTTTGAAATGTGCAGTTTTGATAAGGGAGATAAGTGAAATTCTTCGCTGACCCTGTGGTCTCTAGGTTATATTTTACCCTAGTTCTATATTAACTATTCCAAAATGCTTTAAAGCAGTAAATGCAGCCGTCTCCTGTGAACCAGGCACAGAGGGCAGGCAGTAGAGGTGACAGTGAAGTGTCACAGGTGGGTGGCATTAGTCTGTGCATTTGCAGGTGTGCTTGTGTTCTAAGTGCATGGCTCACACGCGTGGCTTCAAAAATATTAGCCCTGGCTGGGCACGGTGGCTCACACCTGTAATCCCAGCACTTTGGGAGGTGGAGACAAGGGGATTGCCTGAGTTCAGGGGTTCGAGACCAGCCTGAGCAACTTGGGAAAACTGTGTCTCTACAATAAATCAAAAAATGAGCCAGGCGTGGTGGCGCATATCTGTAGTTCCAGCTACTTGGAAGGCTGAGGTGGAAGTACCACCTGAGTCCAGCAGGTTGAGGCTGCAGTGGCCGTGACTGTGCCATGGCATTCCAGCCTGGGTGACAGAGTGAGACTCCAACACACACACACACACAAAAATGAGCCCCATTTTTTACAAAGTATTTTTATACATCCTAGTTCATTTGATCTTCAAAACCAGTGGTTTCCAAAGTCAGTTTCATATACCCCAGAGGTGTGGGGAAAAAATATTAAAACTATGATTGATTGTTAATTGTTACCCTATATTAGTATTGCTCTACAAAATATATAACATATTGGAACAAGACAGAACATTTATTGTATTCGGGATGTGTGTGGTATTTTTTTTTAATTGATAACTGGTGCACGATCAAAAAGGTGTGGCAAGCCAGGTGCAGTGATGCATGCCTATAGTACCAGCTGCTAGGAGGCTGAGGCAGGAGGATCGTTTGAGCCCAGGAGGTTGAGGCTGCAGTGAGTTATGATAGCACCACTGTACTCCAGCCTGGTGGACAGAATGTGACCCAGTCTCTAAAAAATAAAATAAAATAACATAAAATATAAAATGAAATAAAATAAAAAGCTGAAGCAATCCCTGCTACATCCCAAGTGTGGCTGGACCACTCGCATCAATGATGAAGATGCCAGGCCCCGGCTCAAGACCTACTGAATCTGAATCCCTGAAAAGTAAGGCCCAGAAATCTGCTTTTTAAAAAAACAAGCACACCACATGCCTCAGGGGCACACTGAAGCTTGAGAATGTCTGCTTTCTATACTGGGACATAGGATCCTCATTTTACAGATGAGAACACAGAGGCTCATAAAAGTTAAGAACTTTAAGCCCTAGGTCACTGGGGAACCAGGTTCCATCCCAGATTTGTTGGGACTAGAGGTGTGAGAAGGGCCAGGCATGCGTCGTGTGGGGGGAGCCTCTGAAGACCCGGAGGTCTTGCACACCTGCAGGGGCTCCTGGTGAATCAATCCCTGATGCACTTTTTTCCCATCACTAGAAGCCGAGAGCGCAATGAGAGCTGAGTCTCGTTAGACAAACACACATCCTTTTGTTCTCCTCTAGGATTTTAAAGATTGAGTTCAAGATGGCCAAAAAATGAGGTCAGCCAAACTCCCTACCGCTGGGCTCCAAACATAGGTTTTTGCCTCAACTTGGGAGTTCTGTTCACAGGGTAACATGGACTCTTGATAGAGACCAAACTTGTAGCAGCTGCCTAAATGCTACTCTGTCCACCCCTTCACGGACCACCATACAGCCTCCTTACTCAATGAGAGCAGGGTTGTCTGAGCATGGAGGGCCTGAATAATAAATTCAATTTCTATTCTCTCAAATTCATTTAGACCTGTGTCCCCATGGTCCTGCTTGTATACTTTTATTATACCATACCACAATCCCATAATTAGCACTCAGACATCTTGGCTATCTGCATAATATCTCAACCAGCTTGTGAAGGTCGTTTTCTTTTTTTCCCTTTTTGAGTCAAGATTGCTCTCTGTTCCCCAGGCTGGAGTGCAGTGGCATGATCATGACTCAACACAGCCTCAATATCCTGGGCGCAGATGAGCCTTCTGCCTTAGCCTCCCGAGTAGCTGGGACTACAGGGGTGCGCCACCATGCTCAGCTAACTTTTTTATTTTGTGTAGACATGAGTTTTCGCTCTGTTGCTTGGGTTGGTCTTGAACTCCTGGGCTCAAGTGATCCTCCTGACTCTGCCTTCCAAGGTGCTTAGATTACAGGCATGAGCCACCACACCTGACCAAGAAACCTACAATATTCTTCATTATTTTGGAGATCTAGTTTGCCAGTTATTACAGTTTGCTATCATATGCTTTGACAGCAAGGGGAAAATATCCAGTTTCCTATTTACAAGGGGGAAACCCTCAAAAACCTTGAATTTATTTATTAAAAATTGAGTATTTATTCTTATGTTTAAACTCTAGTCACTTTATTCTTATGTTTAAACTCTAGTCACTTTCAAAGTACTCTCTGATTGATGGCAATACACCTACTGAGACTTTTTTCCACGGCTCAAAACAGTTTTTGAACTCATCAATTTTGATGCTTTCTAGGGCTTCTGCCATTTTTTGTTTCACCTCCTCCACACTGGCAAAACATTTCCCTTTAAGGACTTTTTTCATCTGGGGATACAAAAAAAAAAGTCGCTTGAGGTGAGATCGGGTGAATGAGGAGGGTGGGGCACAAGGGCATGCCATTTTTGGTGAAAAATTGCTGAAAACTCAGTGCTTTGTGGGCAGGTGCACTCATAAATCACCCATCACGAAATGGAAAAATGGGTTGAAAGAATCTCCAAAAAAAAAAAAAAATTCATGGATGCCAAATGCAGCCTCTCACAACACTTGCTGGCACACTGATGCTGATGGGTTCCTAGAACACTTAGTAGGGGAAGCCTGGACTACTAGGGGCCCACCTATCAAAAAATAATTCCGGGTTTTTTTTGGTCCCCTACACACACACACACACACACACACACACACACAGTATATATAGACTATATATGTAAAAAAAAAAATATGAAGATGTACAAGTGTATTTCTGGGCAAGAGAAAGAGACCTGTTTGCCCTAATGCCTTTCCTTAGTCCTTCTTGTTTCTTCTTTTACCCGGTTTGGACATATCAGTGGGAAGCTGGGATGGGAAGCTGTCCAGTCCTTCCACTACACCAAAGGCTTATGTTCTTCTGTGGCAGAGGCTGTAAACTGACAGCCTCAAAACTCACTGTCTGGTTCTTCTCCGTACCTGCATTCTGAATGTATTCACAACAGCCATGCACACAGGCCGAAAGATAACTTTTCCTAGTTCCTCTTGCAGCTTGATGTGGCCAAGTGACCAGATGCTGATCAATGAGGTATATGGAGATGGCTGACTGTACTTCTGGGAGGTCTTAGCAGAGAGGGAATGGGGCTTTGGCTCTTTATTCTTTTACTGCTGTGGAATGAAAATGTCATGGCTGGAACCCAGCAGCCATTTCTGACTACAAAGTGACAAAGGGAAGGAATCCAAAATGATCAAAGGATGGGTCGCACTGATACATGGAACATCCTACCAGCTTGGACCGCTACTTCCAGATTTTTTTTTTTTTTAGTTGGAGTCTCACTCTGTTGCCCAGGCTAGAGTACAATCATGGCTCACAGCAGCCTCAACCTCTTGGGCTCAAGCAATCCTTCTGCCTGAGCTTCTCAAGTAGCTGGAACTACAAGCATGTGTTACTAGTTTTAAAATTTTTTTTGTAGTGATGAGGTCTCACTATGTTGTCCAGACTGGTCTCAGTCTCCTGGGTTCAAGCAATCCTCCTACTTTGGCTTTCCAAAGTGCTGGGATTCACGCTAGGCCTGACTTCTTTTTTATAAGAGGTAAATAAACCTCTATTTGTAAAAGACATTCACCCCATGCTGCTGAACACAATCCCAACTGATACGCTTGAGAACGTATTGAAGGAATGTGTGCTCTGAAATATTAAACATTTGGTACTCAACACAACAGCAGACACATCTATAATGCAATTAACAATGCCAATAACTTATCTTTTAAGGGCTCTGAGCAACTTTGCATGTAGAGATGGGTTTGCCACTATAATACCAAACCAACCCAGGGTAATGCATGTTCATTAAGCGTTTGTAAGGGTGCCATCCTTACAGGTGCTGGAAGGCTCAGACATCTTGTTTTATGTTGGATAATTACCAACATGATAACATTATAAATAATTCACAGGATTAGAGTTTTTAGTTGTGAGGATATAATGTTTTTTAAAGGATTTGTTTTGAACTAATAAGACTATTTTTTTGAGTGTCTACTCTGTGCCAGGCACTGTGCTGAACCTTTGCATAATCTCATTTAATCTTTACAAGCACACACTATTATTTTCGCTTAAGAAATGGGTAGAAAGAAGGGATACATTACTTGCCCAAGGTCACATGGCAAAGCTAGAAATAAAGCCAAGGGCAGGTTTCAGAACCTGTGTTACAAAACACCAGACTAAAGCATCTTTCATATTTATTTTTTTCTAAATAGTTTTTAGTATCCTTAACTCCTCTAAATTCTTCAGTGGGCTATGTCAGAATGGCTGTCCTTGTTTCTGTAAATTAGAAAGCTGAAATCCAGAGAGGGCTTGTTCATTTTTAAGGTATGATCAGTAATGTAGTCATGGTCTTGAGAGGCTTAATTTGAGACCAGGCACAGTGGCTCATGCCTATAATCCCAGAGCTTTGAGAGGCCAAGATGGGAGGATTACTTGAGATTAGGAATTCAACAATAGTCTGGGCAACATAGCAAGACCCCATTACTACAAAAATAAAAGATGAAAGGAG
Source organism: Carlito syrichta (assembly GCF_000164805.1). Lineage (NCBI taxonomy): Eukaryota > Metazoa > Chordata > Mammalia > Primates > Tarsiidae > Carlito > Carlito syrichta. The sequence goes on along the minus strand of NW_007253880.1, from coordinate 640,439 downwards.
TTTGAACTTGAGGGAGAGAGAGTCAATTCCGTCCTCTGCAAGCCTACTAGATCTCTTTTTGAATTTAGTTTTGAAGTCTAGTTCTTTAAATCAAAACAAAACCAAAAAAATCCAGGGTTACTGATAGCCTGGGAAAATTAGAACCACCTTTGAGTTAAGAGAGAGACACACGTTATTATATTTTAATCAGAATCAGACTTTTAATGGCATTCCATATATGGCTTTTCTGTTCTGAAACTTAAAACCCAAGTATGGCACAAGCAGTTTCCAAAATGATTTTGGCCAGCCTCCCCAAAACCAAAGGAGATCAAAAAATAATAATGTAAAAAAGGTAAGGTCCAGGTGTTTTAAAATCATGTCACAGCTAATGACTAACCATTTGTTTACTGGCGACTTTGATTCCAGCCTGAAAGCTGCTTTAGCTTAGAACTCGCTGTTGAACAAGTGGTTAGTTATTAGATTCCTGGGTGATTGTCCCTGAAGTTATTAAGCCATGCTCTGGGAACACATTAGGCACTTTAAGTGGGGTGGTTACCTTTTCCGGGTTGGGTACCGTATTTGGCTCTCACAAAAGCAAGGTAAAGAATTCAGAGTCGCTCAGAATGCTCTGTGATTGTGTGCTCTTGGGGTCAAGCATTGGGAACTCGGAGCATTTGCATGGACCTATGTGCCACGTACTCTGGAGAATGCTGAGAACTGGCAATCAGGCTGCTTAATTTTTGCATTTGCTGTGGACATGGGCATAATGGCCCACTCAGATTTTTTACTCTGGTGTCCTGAATGGCAGCCCATCAACGCAGAGTGATGCTCCAAGTATTTAACGAGTGGCAGGCACAGGTAGTGACACTCAGAACAGATGATGCCTGTAAACAACTGGTCAACCTGTGCCGGCGACTGCTGGCAGGACGATCGGCTGTGCGTCGAGGGAGCGGACGCGTCTCCACACACTCAGCGTGCTACTCCCTGGCTTGCCGCATGAGTCCCTTCCCCTAATCTGTCTCTTCCACATCTTCTCCTGCAGTGGCAGCTTCTAAAGCTGCAAGGGCTTCTGCCACCGCCGCGTCCTCCTCTGCCATCTCCCCATCCCTGTCTCCGTCGGGGGCATGGGCATGCTCGGGCCTGGCTCTTGAGTCAGCCTCAGGCATGGCATCAGCAGAGCCCCCCTCTCTGAAGTAGACACTCAGAACTTCTGTGGCCACGGCTTCATTTAAGGAATCCCAGCTTCTCTTCATGGAGAAGGGCCCATGCAAGCCTTGCTCCTCCACCGTGGGGTGAATTCCCTCTGGGGGGTCATCCTCAGTGTGGTTCTCGAAAAGATAGTCCTTTTCTTCATGATCAACGTTGTCTACAGCCGGGTCCCCAAACTGAGGGTAATCTGGGGCTGGTATCTGGAGGACACGGTCTTGTACTTCCAAGGCAGGACTTCCTGCCTTAGGAGGGGCTCTGGAGTCTCCATTTTGTAAGGCTGGGGTCTCTTCTGAGGCCAGCAGGACACACTCCTGCCTCCTAGTGTCCCCTCCTTCCAGGAAGGGTTGCGTTGGGTGAGCACTGCTTGTAGTACTGGCCCAGGAGCCCCTGTCACCCTGGGAGGCCCTGGGACTCCCAGTGGGCTGCGGAGGGGCAGTGGGGCCGATGCCATTGATGGCACCACCAGTCTTCTCCGCACAGTGTCCCCCTCCAAGGTTCCCCTGTGGGAACGGTCCTTGTGGAGGCCAGTCAGGCTCCTGTGGACCAGCTGTCCTGCCTTTGCTCTCAGTCCTCTTCAAGCCCTCCTTCTGAGAGTCATTCCTCCGCACAAGGTCGTAGCTGCTCTGTTTGCCTTTTAATTTAACGGTGTTGTCTTCATCCACCTTGCAGCTGTTGACTTCGTTGACATAGCCAGGTGAGGGCACTTGAACTGGATCAAAGAGATAGCTGGGGGCGGGAACAATGAAGATCAGTCAGGTTGGCCCCATCTTTTTCTTTCTCTCTTTCCTTCTCTTTTTCTTCCTTCCTTCCTTCCTTCCTTCCTTCCTTCCTTCCTTCCTTCCTTCCTTTCTCTCTTTCTCTTCCTTCCTCCCTCCCTCCCCTCCCCTGCCTTCCCCTCCCCTCTCTATCCTTTCCATCTTTTCTCCCCATCCCCCTTTCTCTCTCTCTTTTTACAACAGAATTTCACTCTGTATCCCAGACTGGAGTGCTGTGGTGCATTCATAGCTCACTGCAGCCTTGAACTGTGGGCTCAAGTGATCCTCCCATCTCAGCCTCCTGAGTAACTGGGACTACAGACATGCATCACCACACCTGGCTGATTTTTAAAATTTTTTTGTAGAGACAGGGTCTCACATGTTGCCTAGGCTGGTCTCGAACTCCTGGTCTCAAGCAGTCTTCCTGCCTTGGTCTCCCAAAGTGCTAGCTCCCAAGAGCCACGGTGCCCAGCCTTTTATGAGTACTTTCTACCACACACTCTGTTTCTTTCTTCAATTCCTGCTAATTCAATCTCTGTGATTAGTTACTTTAAAAATCTACATAAGTGTGTATAAATCAAATGGATATGGTTGGTATAAAACTGTTCTACCACTGGAAACAGAGCTTAAGATGAGAAGTGGGGATGGGAGGAGGAGGGAGAAAAGGTAAAATACAAAATGGTTCATGAAATCTTAAAATAAAAAAAGGTTGCCTGAATGGAGCATATTTGTATACCTAACCCTTAACTGTACCCCACAATATCAAAATAAAAAATATTGATTAAAAATAAATAAATAAAAAAAGGTAAAACAAGTGTTCATGAATGGGACATAAGGGGTTAAGTGCTGTTAGTGCATTCCCTCAGTGGAATATTATGCAGCCATTAAAATGAAAAATAGTGGCTGGGTGCAGTGGCTCACGCCAGCTACTTGTGAGGCCAAGGTGGGAGGATGACTTGAGTCCAGGAGTTCGAGACTACAGTGAGTGATGATGGCACCACTACACTCTAGCCTGGGCAGCAGAGTGAGACCCTATCACTTAAAAAATGAAAAGAAAAGATAAATATGAAGTCTGTCTTTGCATGAAAGATATGTATAATAGTAACTATTTTTGAATAAAGCCAAACATCATATTATAATGATAAGTAAAACTTAGATATGTATGGGTGTGGCATAAAACTAGAATAGAAAAAGAATTTTATTTGTTAAAGAAGGAAGTTCATTTGTTAATTTTTTTCCTTTATCTTATGTTGAAGTTCATTTGTACTACATTTTTATGAAATGTGATATGGACAAAATGAAAAGCACATATGTGATTGGGGCAATTTATTTTCAGTGATGCCATTTCTGGCATCCTCTGAAACCCAAGCTGTTCTTTGCACTGAAGCTCTCTGGAGAAATGTAAATTCCACCCAAACCAAATTCCCTCTCAGAGACGGATGGTATTCCCAACATGCTTTGGGCAGGGAGCAAAAAAAGCATAAAAATCTAGGCCACATGTCCTCTTAAATCATACCAAAAGGGTTCCAAATCTTAATTTGTCAATGTTTATGGTGCCCCAAGTTGGAGAAATACACCGGATACACGTGCGGTCTTTAATAGTGACTCCGCCATCATCACAAAAACCCCGTGTAGATGAAGTATTTTTTCAACTTTACCTTTGTATCATTTTACAGCACCTGCACCCCATCTGGATGATTTTTTTGTTACCATCTGGAAAATAAAGTATAAAAGAGAAAGAACATTGTGAATGATACTTTAATAGGCATTAAGTTTGCTTTTTCTTCCCTAGATACTCAAAATGAATACAGTCACTCCTTTTGGCAAAAGGATAATTTCCACGTGGGGCAGGGTGGGTGCTGGTTACCAGGAATACCATGTATCTAAAAATCACTAAATTTGCATTCTCAAACATTCATTGATCACCATGAGAGACCACATTATACCAGCCAGAATGACCATTATTAAAAAAAAATAGATGCTGGTACAGATGTGGTGAAAAAGGAACACTAATACACTGTTGGTGGGAGTGTAAATTAGTACACTGAAAATCAGTATGGAGATTTCTCAAAGGATTAAAAGTCAACCTACCATTTGACCCAGCATTCCCACTGCTAGGTATCTACCCAAAGGAACAGAGATTGTTACACAAAAAAGACATCCACACTCATATGTTTACCGTAGCACAATTCACAATTCCAAAGATATAGAACCAACCTATATGCCCATCAATTGATCAGTGGGTAATGAAAATGTGATACATATACCCCATGGAATACTACTCAGCCATCAAAAAGAATGAAATAATGTCTTTTGCAGCAACTTGGATGGCATTGGAAACCATCATCCTAAGTGAAGTAACACAGAATCAGAAAACCAAACACTGCATGTTCTCACTTTAAGTGGGACCTACATTAAGGACTTGCAAAGGCATAGAGAATGGTGTAATGGACATTGGAGACTCAGAAGGAGGAGGGTGGGAAGGGGAAGAGGGATGGAAAATCATCCAGCAGGTCCTGTGTGCACAGGTGGGTGTGGGTACACGTAACCCCAGACTTCTTCCTCACTATCCAATGCAACCATGTGGCCAAAAACTATTTGTACCCGCTAAAGCTATTGAAACAAAAGCAAACAAACAGGAACATTCACTGACACTTGCCTCTGTGCCAGACCCCCCTGAAATACTAACCCTGAGGGTTGTGTATTTCACCCATTTTATGGAGGAGGAACACACAGGCTGGAGAGAATGCTGGAGAAAGGACGGGTGCCATTTCCTAACCCGTCACCTTCTCCGGAGGATATGGAAACCTCACAGGGAACATCCCATGCATGGCAGCAGGTGAACAGAGGCTGAGAGGATTCCTTGCCGGGAACTCAGTTTCTCAGGTATTACAGGACTTCTGGGTAATGTGGCTGACCTATTGTGTTTCTCGATTCTGACCCTGGGGGATGTCACAGCCTGAGTCCTTGCACAAGCTTCACCTGCACTAAATTGCTCCCATTCTGCCTTTCCCGTGGCTGGGACAATCTCAGTGACAATTCATGGGCTCTGTCCTGCCCTTCAAAGACGTGGTTCCTTGGTCTTCCTGGCAGAAGGTGGATGCCACTGTACCCCGCCCCTTCTCAGGCTGGACTTTTTCTGATTATTTTCCTCTAAACAAAATCTTCTTCTCATATACAACTGACCACACTGAGCTGCTCTTTCCTCTGAAAATTCTAAAAATGAGTGTGGAACTCATTCTCCTTTTCTAACATCTACAGCATTTTAATATTTATTTATTTAGAAACAGAGCCTTATTCTGTTGCAGAGGCTGGAGTGCAGTGATGTGATCCTGGCTCACCACAGACTCAACCAATTGAGCTGAAGTGATTCTCCCACCTCAACCTTCCGAGTACTGGGACTACAGACACATGCCACCACATCTGGAGCTTTTAAAAAGACTGGCCAGCAACAGAAGAATTTAAAGTGCCAGCCCTTTGTCTCCATGACACATGCTGTAGAGAGATCATTCATCATTGGGTATGCCACTGCCTCCCTGTCATCTCTTCCTCCTTCTTTCTTTCTTTTTTTTTTTGAATTGGAGTCTCACTCTGTCCCCAGACTGGAGTGCAGTGGCATGCTTCTGGCCACCCCAGCCTCAACCTGCTGGGCTCCGGCAATCCTTCTGCCTCAGCCTCCCAAGTAGCCGGAACTACAGGCGTGCACTACCACACTGGCTAATTTTTGATTTATTGTAGAGACAAGGGCTCACCAAGTTGCCCTGGTGGGTCTCGAACCCGTGGGCTCAGGAAATCCACTTGCCTCGGCCTCCTAAAGTGCTGGGATTATAGGCGGCTGAGCCACTGAGCCCAGCCTCTTTTCTTTTCTTTCTTTCTTTTTTTTTTTGAGTCAGAGTCTCACTCTGTCACCCAGGCTGGAGTGCAGTGGCACAATCACAACTCACCACAGCCTTGACCTTCTGGGCTCAGGTGATCCTTCTGCCTCAGCCTCCTGAGTAGCTGGGACTACAAGCATGTAACACCACACCTGGCTAATTTTGTTTGACTTTTTTTTCTTTTGAGTTGGAGTCTCCCTCCGTCACCCAGGCTGGAGTGCAGTGGCATACTCACGGCCACACCAGCGTCAACCTGCTGGGCTCCAGCAATCCTTCCACCTCAGCCTTCCAAGTACTTTCCAACTACAGGCACGTGCTACCATGCCCAGCTAATTTTTTAATTTATTGTAGAGACGACGTTTTGCCAAGTTGCTTGGGCTGGTCTTGAATCCTCGGACTCAGGCAATTCACTCGTCTCGGCCTCCCAAAGTGCTGGGATTACAGGCTGAGCCACCGAGCCTGGTCTTATGTGATTTTTTTTTTTTTTTTTCAGAAACGAGGTCTCGCTTTGTTGCCCAGGCTGGTCTCAGACTCTTGGGCTCAAGCAAACCTCCTGCCTCAGCCTCCTAAAGTGCTGGAATTATAGGCATGAGACACCGTACTTGGCTCATTCCTTCTTTCAACTGTGGATAAATTTCCCAGGGTGCTACTTCATAAGTCTTTGCCCACAGTGTAGATGACAGAAACTTTTAAAGAAGTATACACTGGATAATCAGTCACTATATTTATACTGAAAAATAAAATCCACAAATAACCCGCTGTGGTGGGCTGAAAATTGGCTCCCCAAAGGTATCCCCGTTCTAATCCCCAGAACCTGTAATGTTACCTTATTTGCCAACCTCCCCCCACACCCCACCAAAATCCTTGCAGATGTGAATAAGTTAAGGACTTTGAGATGGTGAGATGTGTCTGGATTATCTGGGTAAACCCTAAATACAATGACGGGAATGCTTATGAGAGGCAGGTAGAGGGAGATGTGCTCATAGACAGAAAAGGAAGCTGCAGACAGAAAAGGAAGATGCCATGTGGCCAGGGAGGCAGAAGCTGGAGTAGGTCACAAGCCGAGGAGGGCTGGTAGCCCCGGAGCTGGAGGAGGCAGGGAGCAGAGTCTCCCTGAGAGCCTCTGGAAGGAGTGTGGCCCTGGGGACATCTTGATTTCAGCCTGCCGATACCAGAGTCAGACTTCTGGCCTCTAGAACTGGGAGAGAATACATATCTGTTGCTTTAAGCCCCCAGGTTTGTACTCATTTGCTACAGCAGCACAGGAAATGAGTACATCCCAAAATCACGTCATTCCTGGGGACCAAATCCCACGTCGCTCAGATTCCTCCTGGAAAGACTCATGAATCTGTAGCAGAATCCTCTGGGCCACTTCCCCGACCCCTTTTCACTCTTGTTCTCCTTTGTCAGCATGTGTTTGTTGATTATTTATCTTTTGTAGGATGAAGTCAGCAAGTCTGACTCCTCAGCACTCAGGATAGCATCTGTATACAGTAGACAGTTAATAAATGTTTGTGGAATGAAGTATGATTATCTGATGGCTATAGATGAAAATGAGCAACATCTGAGAACCTTTTGTGTGTGTGTAACCAATCATGACATTTCCAGTTTGTACCAATCACGTCCCCCAGGTGTTACAAGGTTGGGTCCTGGGGACAGAAAGCCCTGGTATTATGTGACTTTGGGTCTCAGCCACTTCGTCTGTAAACAGAGTTAAGAATATTCCTACCATATACTGTTGTCGGGGGATTATATGAGTTAACACTCATACTAAGCATAGACCAAGGTCTTACCCAGCCCTGTTTGAATACAGCATATTAAAAAACAAAGCAGGGCAAACATGGTGGCTTATGCCTGTAATTCCAGCACTTTGGGAAGTTGAGGCAGGAGGATCGCTTGAGCCCAGGAGTTCAAGACCAGCCTGGGCAACATAGTAAGACCTCATCTCTACAAAAAATTAAAAAATTAGTCGGGCATGGTGGTGCGTGCCTGTAGTTTCAGCTGCTAGGGAGGCTGAGGCAGAAGGATTGCCTGAACCCGGGAGGTTGAGGCTGTGGTGAGCCATGATTGCAGCACTGCACTCCAGAGTGAGTAACAGAGTGAGGTCCTGACCCTCAAAAATAAAATAAAGAAAAAAAAAAAAAAAGAGGGCTTGCACCCAAGAAAGATGTAAACTAGTAGCCAGGACATGTACACACTAACATGAGTATTTACAGTGCTGTGTTTCTGGAATAAGGGCCAAAGAAGGGTGAACATGGTGGCTTATGCCTGTAATCCCAATGGTGACATCAGTTACAACAACAACAGCTCTATAGAGAGAGAAATCACTGAGAGCCTTAGCCAGTCACTCACGTGAATAGCCTCTACTCTTGCAAAGTTCTCTCATTGAAATCACCCCATTTCCAAAGCCCAGGATTGTGTTCCTGGCCTCTACTCCCCACTCATGTTCAGTCCCTACTGATGAGTCTGACAGGTAAGAAGCAGAATGTGTCCCTTTCCCCCGGCACGCCTCCTCCCCCTGCCCCCAATCTGTGCCGAAATCCTGCAATGACTTTGTCTATCTTGGACTGCGTTGAAAAAAAAAAATTAGGACAATAGGTAGGGAAAAAAAAAAGAGTCAAAGAAAAAGAAAAAAGGGTTTAAAAGTATTTGAGAAACAAGGAGGACAGACAGGATTGCGATACTGTAACTGGAGCGATCATAAAATATTAATTATTGAAAAATATCAAGTTAACTTTATGATGGTGAGTTCAGGAGTTGTACAAGGGGAAGGTTTTCTTCTGAAATGAAAGTGGGAAGAAAATAAAGGAGGAAGGAAGGAAGGAATAAGAAAGCAAGGAAGGAAGGGAGAAAGGAAAGAAGAAAGGAAAGAAGGGAGGGAGGGAGAAAGGAGGGGAAAAAAGAAGGAAGGAGGAGGAAAGGAAGGAAGAAGAAGGGAGGGAGAGAAGAAAAAGAAAAAATAAAGAAGGAAAGACAGAAGAAAGAGGGAGGGAGGGAGAGAGGAAGAAAAGAAAGAAGAAGGAGGGAAGGAAGGAAAAAAGAGAAAAGAAGAAAGGAAGAAGGAAAGAAGGAAGGAAAGAACGAAGAGGAAAATCCCATTGGCATGTCTTGAGCAATACCCTGCCTCCCAGCTCCTCAGAGGCGAGAGTGACCCTGGGACACCCTCGCAGGGGTGGGGCCCACCTTCTGCTGCTGTGGCCAAGGCCGCAGGAACAACTAGTACTGAAGTGAAAGACTGCTGAGATGTGACAGCCTAACCCCTAAACGACCCCTTCCTGCTTCCTGGAGAAATTCTCCATCATCTGTGGTGTCTAGGTTCACCTCCTCCCCCAGGAAGATCACAGGATCTCCACTGTTCAGAGCCAAGCAGCTAAAAAGATGTTTTGGTGGTTTTCCCCCGATCCCTTTGGGGATCGCCCCCACTGCCTCCCTTTGGGGCATACCACACAGGCTTCCTACAGACCCAGTCCCATACCTGAGAGCCATGCTTCTGCACCTCTCCGGAGCTCAGGGGGACAGTCTCTTCCTGGTCAGAGGCTCAGTCCTCTCTCACCTAACCCTGTGTTTTCCTTCCCGGGCAACATTCCCTCTCTCAGCCAGAAAGGCTGCAACGTCCAAGGTTGACTGCTGATGAAAAGGGTGGGGACTAATGTATTCACACCCAACACCTGCACGCCCGTATCTACGATTATTCTTCCTTATAGGACGTGTCATATCACATTCGAGTCATTTCTTTGCTCATATGTCACTCCCACAGCCACAATGTGCTTTTGGCAAGGAGTTCTTGGGATCCCAGGGCAGCAAGAAAAGTCCAGCGTGTGACACGTGGAAATGGAAAAAGAAGATGCTCTTTTGAAGGAAGATGGGTTCAAAGTGAGCAGTCCACCTGCTTCTTCCTTCTGACAACACCTAGCTGACAGGGAAGGACTCCGCTGTGGGGAGCCTTTACTACCGAGCAGAATCGAAATTTGCTTTCCCTTTGGAGTGGAAAAAAGCAGCAGGGAAGCAAAGGGCAGAGCCTTTGCAATCACGGCTCAGTTTACACAGGGGAAAGGCAAACACCATCAGGATGGCCATGTCCACCCCCTACTGGCGCTGTCCCCTCCTGGGTCCCTTGTTGGGGGCTGCCTCTGTTTGGGGCTTGAAGATAGCTGTGCTAACATCATGTCAGTTACTGGGGAAGACTCCTTGCTGGAAAAATTCTGTTTCACAAGCAGGGGTAGTAGTGGAGGTCAGGGGAGAGGGGATACAGGGCCTAAACAGGCAGAGAAATGGACTGTTTATCAGAAAGTCAAGTGTAATATGGAAAAAGATTCAAGTCATCTGGAAAGAGCTGTCTTTAAACAGTGATTGTCTTAGAGAATAACAGGGTCAGGTCTAAAGTACACAGCCATCAGCTCGCAGGAGTTTTATTATCCAAATCTGGAACACTTGCGGTATTAAAATAAATACTACTAATATAAAAAATTATAGGCCTTTGACTAAAACAAAGATTCACAAGTTCACACGGAGATAAATAAAGGGAAGAGACAAATAGGAAGCCAGCCACCAAACATATGAGAAATAAAGGAACCAGGATGGCCCCAGTGGTTTGTCCCTGTAATCCCAGCTACTTGGGAGACTGAGGCAGAGGGATTGCTTGAGGCCAGGAGTTCAAGACCAGCCTGAGTAACATAGTGAGACCATGTCTCTACAAAAAGTAAAATAATTAGCTGGGCATAGTGGTGCATGCCTCTAATCCCAGCTACTGGGGAGGCTAAGGCAAGAGGATCACTTGAGCCCCGGAGTTTGAGTCTGCAGTGAATTTGAGGTATGATTGCACTACTGTACTCCAGCCTAGGTGACAGAGTGAGATCCTGTCTCTTACAATAATTATGTTGATGATGATGATGATGATGATAATAATAATAATAATAATAATAGCCAGGGGCAGTGACTCATGCCTGTAATCCCAGAACTTTGGGAGGCCGAGGCAAGACAACTGCCTGAGCCCATGGGTTCGAGACCAGCCTGGGCAAGATCTCCTCTGTACAATAAATCAAAAAATTAGCTGGATGTGGTGGTGCGCTCCTGTAGATCCAGCTATTTGGAAGGCTGAGGCAGAAGGATCGCCTGAGCCCAGCAGGTTGAGGCTGCAGTGGCCGTGAGCATGCCACTGCACTCCAGCCTGGGTGACAGAGTGAGACTCTAACTCCAAAAATAATAATAATAAAAATAATGGAACTAGAAAAATCACCATTCGACAGCCATCATAATAATAATTGATTTAAGCAAGAATCACCAATGGATGCTGAGACCCAGGGATGAAAATTTGAAAACAGGATATTTAGTCTCAAAGTGTCTCCTGCCATGTACTTAAGGGTCGAATAGTATCCTTGTAGTGAATAAACCTGGTGCAGAACATCTTAACCAAGTAATCAAAGATAATGTTGCTGTAATGGGGCTCATCAATGGCATAATAGGATGTCCTGAGACTCAGCATCACTTCTGTGACTTTCCTGCCAAAAGAACGTACTCTGAATTACCCATGAGGAGGTTAGGTGCGGTAGCTCACACCTGTAAACCCAGTACTTTGGTAGGCAGAGGTGAATGGGAGGGTCCCTTGAGCCCTGGAGTTTGAGATCAGACTGGGAAACACAGTGAGAACTTGTCTCTACAAAACAAACAAACAAACAAACAAAAAAACTAAAAAGTTAGTCAGGTGTGGTGGTGTACACCTGTAGTCCCAGCTACACAGGAGGCTGAGGCAGGAAGATTGCTTGAGGCCAGGAGTTCAAGGCTGCAGTGAGCTATGATTGAACCACTGCACTCTAGACTGGGTGACAGAAAGAGACAATGTCTCAAAGAAAAAAAAAAAAAAGAAGAAGAAACAAAACATGAAGGATACTATGTAAAGTGACTGGTCTGTACTCTTAAAATAATGTAATGCTATTAAATAAAAAAAAGAAAGACTGAGGAGTTATTCCAGATTAAAGGAGACTTAAGAGATGTAATAACCAAAGGATGCATGTCCTTCTTGCTTAAAGGTTATTATTGGCACAATCAACGAAATCAGAGTAAGGCCGTAACTTAGGCAGTGGTATTTAATCAGTGCTATTTCCTGATTTGATCATGGCACTGGGTTATGTAAGAGAATGCCCTTGTTTTTAGAAATACACAGTGAAGCGCAGGCTGAGCATAACTCATCCAAAAACCCCAAATCCAAAATGCTCCAAAATCTGAAATTTTTGAATATCCACAGTGCTACACCTGACCACACAAGACAGGTCACAGTCAAAATGCAGTCTAACTTTGTTTCATGCACAAAATAACTATGAAAAATATTGTATAAATTATCTTCAAGCTGTGTATAAGGTATAGATGAAATGTAAATGAATTTTTTGTTTAGATTTGGGTCCCATCCCTAAGACATCTCGCTATATATATGCAAATATCCCCAAATCCAAAATGTGAGACACTTCTGGTCCTAAGCATCTGGGATAAGGGATACTTAACCTTATTTAGAGATAAATAACTGTGTTATCCACAACTTATTAAAATGATTCAGGAAAAAAAATTGTGTATAGAGAAAGAAAGAGGATAACACAGCAAATGTTATAAAATGTTAATATTTAGGGATTCTGGGTAAAGGATATATAGGGATTCTTTGTATTTTCCTTGTAACTTTTTTGTTCAGTGTGAAATTATCTCAAAATAAAAAGGTTAGGCTGGGCATGGTGGCTCATGTCTGTAATTCTGGCATTCTGGGAGGCTGAGGCAGGAGGACTGCTTAAGCCCAGGAGTTCAAAACCAGCCTGAGCAACATAGTGAGACCTTGTCTCTAAAAAAATTAATTAAAAAAATTAGCTGGGTGTGGTGGCACATGCCTGTAGTCTCAGCTTCTTGGGAGGCTGAGGTGGAAGGATCACTGAGTCTAGGAGGTTGAGGCTGCGGTGAGCCATGATGGTGCCATTGAACTCCGGGCTGGGCGACAGAGTAAGACCTCAATTAAAAAAAAAAAGCTTAATAAAGGTATGACGTTAAAAACAAAAGCACTAACCTAATATGGGTCCTTATTCTGCTTGTCACAATCTGAGCTAGGACCAAACACCTCCAGGAAATCACTGATATTAAGATATTCCTGACTGGGTGCAGTGGCTCACATTTGTAATCCCAGCACTTTGGGAGTCCGAGGCAGGAGGATCACTTGAGCTCAGGGGCTGGAGACCAGCCTGGGCAATATAGTGAGATCTTTGTCTCTATTTTTAAAAATAAGAAAATTTTATTTTAAAAAAATTCCCTACAAATTAGACCATGGAGAAAGGACTTAGAAGGGAACACTTCAAAAGTCCGCTGACCTTTCTGAATTTGGGTGTCATCCTGTGTATATTTTGAAGACCTTTGATCAATATCCAGTCCCAGACTCTAGAACTTGGGAGGCAGATAAGCGTTATAGTTCCCGTCCTCAGGCTGTGGCTGCAACTTGGAGAGAGACTCGCACTCCAGAGCTTTGGTGTGGTGGGCTATTTGTTCCATCCATGCCCCCAAACTACACACAAGCGCCTCACACACAATACCCAGCCAGCTTGCCAGGAGCACTTCCTGCTTGCTATTCAAATGAGGGCATGACTGGTGAGTGACAGGTGGGAATGCAGGAGTGACAGGTATGAGACGTTATACAACACGCTAATAAAAGGGTCTCCTCCTTTCCATGATCAGATCTTACATTCCCCAGCGGTCCAAACTACAAACAAGATGGCATAAGTTGAGAGAGACAGTAGAGACCATGGTTCCCTTGCCCAGCTTGGGAAATAGCAGAACCTCTGTTGTGCAATCCCAGGGTCAAGGGCGTTCTGCTCCAACGAGCTTTCAAAGCAGCGGCAGGGAAGTGGTTTGAGTTTATAGAAGTTGGAGTATTTGGAAGAGAGATACAAGAAAATGAAACATGAAAACTTCAACTGTTTTGAAAAGCTAACATGCAAAGTTTAGAAAACACAGCCTGGGATTTCATGCAACCTAGTCAGCAGGCGAAGTGGACAAATATTCAGTGATCCACTGCTGAGTACTGAGGTTCTGACTCCAGAGGAATGAATGGCTACTATTACCATCAGACACTGAATCTCCCTTATAGAAGAAATTAGAGGCTGTATGCCCAACCACATGAATGATACTGAATCTACAGCTGAGAAAAGACTAGGAGATGAACTCCTGACTGCTCAATCTATTTTCCAGCCTGAACCATTTCCTCCTTTTGGGAGAGGCTTGGAAAACACACTGGGACACATTTTCCTGGTGTGTTTACTTTTCTCCTTAAAAAAGCTGAGCTTCTGTTATTTTGGAGAACTTGAAAGATTATATGTAGACTATTTTTAGTAGTACCATCAAAGGGTCATTTGAGGCATTCTTAATAGTCCATATATTAGGATATATGTGGTAGCATCACCTAGAACTGGGTTTGATGGGATATTTGTGTGCAGAGATGAGTTCATAGGTTTTCCTCCTAAAAAGGAGGAGAAAGTAGTCTTGAGACGCGGAGATTAAAGATGCACACATTCATGGTTACGCAAAGGAAGAGGTTCACTGTCTTTAATTCAAATATTTCCCCAAATCATTTGCCCAGAGAACTTTTTTTTCTGTAACAAACTTATTAACAAACAGAATTCATATTTTGTGAGCTACTTTGTGAAGAACAGCTATCAAAATGACCGTCTCTTAATCATCAGGGGAGTCTTACATCCCAAACTAATACTGTAATATGGTGTATGGGTAAACTTAGCAAGGCAAAGTCTGTACCCAGTGTAAGAATTTCATCTCCTAGCCAAGTCAATCACTTCATTCCTCAATTTTTTTCTCTTTTCCTTTTTTTTTTTTTTGAGTCAGGGTCTCGGTCTGTTGCCCAGATTGGAGTGCAGTGGCACAATTATGGCTTACCATAGCCTTGGCCTCCTCGGCTCAAGCAATCCTTTCACTTCTGCCTCCCAAGTAGCTGAGACTACAGGAGTGCCACCATGCCCGACTAATTTTATTATTATTATTTGTAGAGATAAGATCTTGCTATGTTGCCCAGGCTGGACTCCAATTCCTGGGCTCAAGCAATCCTCCCACCTCGGTCACCCAAAGTGCTGGGATCACAGGCGTGAACCATTATACCCAGCTTCTCAGTTTCTTTACCTGCAAAATAAGCCTGTGACATCAAAGCTCTTTCAAATCCAACCATCTAACCAGTCAAGTGAGAAGGCCGGGAAACGTCCACTCACTGACTTGGTTTCCATGTTGCTATCTCAATGGCTCCCAGGAACCAAGCTGCAGGCGGCATCAAGACAGGCTGGAGTGCAGTAGCACACTCACAGTCACTGCCGCCTACCCAAAGGAACAGAGGTTGTCACGTAACAACACCTGCACCTGCATGTTCAAGGCAGCACAATTCAAAATTGCAAAGACACCGTATCACACTAAATGCCTATCAACTAATGAGTGGATTGTGAAAATGTGATGAATATATACCATGGAATATTACTCATCTGTCAAAAAGAATGAAATAATGTCTTTTGCAGCCACTTGGATGGAATTGGAGAACTTCATCCTGAGTGAACTAACTTAGGAACAGAAAACCAAACACCACATGTGAGAGCTAAACTAAGAATCTGCAAAGTCGTAGAGAATGGTGTCATGGACACTGGAGATTCAGAAGTGGGAGGCTGAGAGGGGATGGAGGGATGGAAAATCACCTATCAGGTACAATGTGTACAGTTGGGGGTGGGGGGTACACTTAAAGCCCAGACCAAAAACTATTTGTACCCTCTAAAGCTATTGAAATAAAAAAACAAAACAAAGTAAAACCAAAATCCAAACAAATGGAAACTAACAAATAAAAGAAAAGTGGAAAAAAAAAAAAAAACTATCTTCTCGCAGGTAGGCACCCCACTCAGCAGTTTGTAAACCAGCCATGGCAATACCACTGCTTGGGTCCCAAGTCCACGCTGATCGCGAGTCGTGATCCTGCTGAATAGAAAAAGCTTCTCTTCGGCTTTCCTGCCTCATCCACCAGTTCTTTGTCTCATTCCCTCAAGCCTGGGAGGCACTGTGGGTCAGGCTTAGGATGGGACAGAGTGTGTGTAACCGCAGAGCTCCTGGGAGGGAAGAGGGCCTCAGATCAGGGAGATCCCTGAGGGTGGAGGTGCTCCCCACCCTTCCTCAGTTGAGAATGGGCCTGGTGGGTGGGCTCCTTGTGGGCTTCAGAGCACTGGCTAGTGACCCTGGGTGCCCTGGTCAACCTGCCTCTTAATAGGAAACCATGTAAAAAATAATTTTAGAAGCCAAAGGAATCCATCTCTGAGAGTGGAATGCCTGGGTTGACATTGGTGGTTCCTAGTGACACCCTGTGTCCATGGATCCTACCACTTTAAAGGCAGCCTCCCTGGCCTTTCCTGAGGCTGGCCTTGCGGAGGCTGTGAACCTGAGAGGCGTCTACGCCGTTCCGGTGGCGTTTCCATCGAGGAAACTCTGAGGAACAGGCTGGGCCTGGTCCCGTGACATTATTGCTGCCGGGTTCACAGGATCCCTGATGTCTGTGGTGAATGTGGAAATAAGTTGGTTTGTTTTTTTAAACAAGATAGTGATCACATCACTCCATTCCCCCCCGACCCCGTCCTTACAATGGTATATGACAATCATTTTGACGACCCTGAAAAACATCTCATATGGCCTTCTCCTCTGTTTAGGATCTGACAGCACTGTCCCCCTTTTCTGATGTAGCCATGAGTTTATTGTCCCTAAGACAGGTGTGGATGGATGTCACAGTGCAGCGTCTTCACTGACTTCCCAATGCTTTATTGGGGCTCTGGTATACACCGGGCACTGTGCTAGGTTCTGAGAAAACAATAGCACCTGGGTGCTCCCTAGGAGAGCTTAGAGTCTGCGTGTGTGTGTGTGTGTGTGTGTGCGCGTGCACACATGTGATCCTCATGGGACAGGGCAGAATTTAAATAAACATTTGGGAAGGTCCACCCACCACAACGGCGCTCAGCATAGCAGATAGGTGAGTTGGGGTCAGAGTGGTGGGTAACTCCTCTTCAACCCCTCGCTGGCTTTGTGGCTTCTAGGCATGTGAATTCCCCTCTGTGAACATCAGTTGTGTAATCTCCCCAGTGAGAATGATACCAGTTTCTGCTTATCAGGATTGTTTTCAAAATTATATGAGATAAAAGTATGGTGGTACTTACTCTAATGTTGGCAGACTGCCAGTACTTGATAATTGCAATAAGTAGTTGGCAGTTGAGTGTTTATTAGGTACTGTTTTGAGGACTTTATCTTTTTGTTTTTTTTTTAGTTGTATTCTCACCGTCACCCAGGCTGGAGTGCAGTAGCACACTCACAGTCACTGCCGCCTCGGCCTGCTGGGCTCAAGCAATCCTTCCACTTCAGCCTTCCAAGTAGCTGGAACCACAGGCGTGCGTCACCATGCCTGGCTAATTTTTTGATTTACTGTAGAGACGAGGTCTCACCAAGTTGCCCAGGTTGGTCTTGAACCCCTGAGCTCAGGCAATCCTCTTGCTTTGGCCTCCCAAAGTGCTGGAATTAACAGGTGTGAGCCACCATGTCTGGCTGTTTTAGGGACTTTCATGTAGTAATTCATTCCAATTTTATGGCCCTTTAATGCAGGAACCAGTATTTAATAGATAAATAAGTCAATGGACACTGAGAGGTTATGTAGCCTAAGGTTATAAAAGAAAATGAGATAGTGTAGCTACTGTGAATGTTGTTGCTATTGCTTTCATTGTTACTAATATTCCCTGGAGTCTGTCTTGGTAGGTTCTGTTTTCTTCTGAGTTCACTGGATTACACAATAATCGGATAGCTCCAATGGCTATCACAGAATTTCAAGGGCATGGTTTCGTATACTCACCACCAGGTGGCAGTACAGAGCGGTTATTTTACTTTAATTTCAAGGAAGGAATTGGGTAATAAAAAGGCCTCAGCATCACGGGAATTATGGCACCAATTGTGCAGGTGCTTTGCTTTGTGGCAGAGTTAGGGAGTAGGGGATGTGGTTGGTAGAGAGTAGGTCGCATGACCAGTATTTCAGATGGCTACTGTCACTTTTTTGTTTTGGAGTCAGAGTCTTACTCTGTCACTCAGGCAGGAGTGCAGTGGCTGACCATAATTCATCAGGGCCTCGACCTCCTAGGCTCAGGTGATCCTTCTGCCTCAGTCTCCCGAGTGGCTGGGGCTACATGTGTGCACCACAACGACTGGACAATCCTCTCATCTCAGCCTCCCAAAGTGCTGCCGGCTAATTTATGTATGTTTTGTAGAGACAAGATCTCGCTCTGATGCCCAGGCTGGTCTCAAACTCCTGACCGGAGTTCAAGCAATCCTCCCACTTTGGCCTCCCAAAGCGCTGGGATTACAGGTATGAGCTACCATGCTCGGCTCAACTGCTGCAGTTTAATAATTGCCACAAGTATCTAAAACTTTGTCTGTTCTTCAGAATTTGCTCTGTAACATTTTCTAATTTATATTCAGCCTATTATTACCCTTCCCTGGGGAGATGTAACAGAGAATGGTTGGAATAGACCAAGTGTCTAATAATACAGGATTCCTTGGAACAACCTACATGTCTGATAACTGGGGAGTGGCTGGAACGAACCCAAGACCATGGGCCAGCCCCTGCCCGTTGGCTTGCCGACCCATTTCCTGCCTCCCCTGCTCCAATTAGTTTGGGAGGCGCCATACTGACAGGCTCCCTCTGCCCTTGGGATCTGCATGGGTCCCACCCATGAAGGGCACTGGGGGAAGCCGGGAGAACCCAGGTCATTCTTCCTTTCTTCTCTCTCCATCTAGGACAGTATCCTGTCCATCCGGCAGTGGCTGAGTGTCCTCCCCAGTTCTAGGTGCTCCCTCCATGGTGCCAGACCCGCTGCTCTTCCCAGAGGTTCCAGCATCTGACTCCATTCCTCACAGAAAGGTGGAAATGTCTTCCTGCTTTGACAACCTGTGTGGCCTCACCATCTCATCTGATTTCTCAGCTCTTCCAACACCTGGGTAACTGAATGACTATAGAAAATTCCCTCTGAGCCAGGCACAGTGATTTACACCTGTCATCCCAGCACTTTGGGGAGCTGAGGTGAGAAGATTGCTTGAGCCTTGGGGTTTGAGACTAGCCTGGGAAACTTGGCGAGACCTTGTCTCTACAATAAATCAAAAATTAGCTGAGTGTAGTGGCGCAGGCCTATGGTTCTAGCTACTTGGAAGGCTGAGGCAGAAGGATTGCCTGAGCTCAGGAGGTCGAGGCTGCAGTGTGCCCCTGCACTCCAGCCTGGGCGACAGAGTGAGACTCTGACTCAAACAAACAAACAAACAAACAAACAAACCAGAAATTCCCTCTGTTTGGAAGGAGGGGTGGTCTCTGTTCCTGGCCAGATCTTGCCTTATATGGATAATACTCTGGCCAAGGCTTTCTGGCTAAACTACTAAATAATACAGAGAAACAGTCTTGGAGTCCAAAAAAACTGATGTCTGTAACATGCATGTTGCTGGGGAAGGTCTTCAGTCCCACAATCATCATGTTCTTTCTCCTTCCCCACCTCAAATCGGTCTGTTTGCTGTGCAATGACACTTCAAGACAAGTCTCCTGGCTTCCCTTCCAAGCACCTATATCTATCCGATATATATATATATATATATATTCTAAATATTGACACTGGAGAAAGTATAAGAGATAAAAATCTTGACACTAATTTATATTCAACCTATTATTTACTCTTCTCGTGGGGGCAGGGGTGGGGGATGTAACAGCAATAGTTGGAATAGACCAAATGTCTAATAATATGGGATTCCTTGGAACCATCTTAGCCTCCCAAGTAGCTAGGACAGATTACAGGCATGCACTGCCATGCCCAGCTAATTTTTCTATTTTCTGTAGAGATGCGGTCTTGTTGTGTTACAAGATTCTGACTCAAAAAAAAAAAAAAAAAAAAAGCTTAGATGTTCTTTATTTTATTTTTATTTTTGAGACAGGGTCTCGCTGTTACCCAGGCTGGAATGCAGTGGCATGATCCCAGCTCACTGCAGCCTCGACTTCCTGGGTTCAAGCAGTACTTCTGCCTCAGTCTCCCATGTAGCTGAGACTACAGGTGCATGCCACCACACCTGGCTAATTTTTTAAATTTTTTGTAGAGTCGAGGTCTCACTATGTTGTCCAGGCTGGTCTTGATTCCTGGGCTCAAGTGATCCTCCCACCTCAGCCTCTCAAAGTGCTGGGATTATAGGAGTGAGCCATTGCGCCTGGTCTTAGATGTTCTTTATGCTTGCTAAAATATCAGAGGAATCCCCTGCTATTAGCTAGGCATCAGGATTAACCCATTTCCCATTATCAATACGGTGGCAGGAAGCTGATTTTTAATCTGATTCCAAGTGCCTCAGTGAGGCTCCAATTCAACAGCTTAAAAAAAAATTTTGAGAACTCTTGGCATTGGTACTCCAGATATCCCCATGTGCTCATCCATGTACTGTTGAAGGACACGTTGGGGAACCCATGTAAATTACCACAAGGAAGTGGCTGAGGCTAATCACATACGTAAGCTCTTACACAGTCACAGATTTTCCACCATGATACGGAATTAAACTTGTTCGCGGATGAACCAATAGATTATGTCATTCAAAAGCAAGCATGTTGCTCAGGAAGAAGTCCCACAGCATCAAGATGAGGCCCAACTGAAGTCAGGGTCAGGATATGACTTTCTAGAGGGTTTGCATTTCTGAAAATATGGACAAGTGTACTTTGGAGGAATCCCAGGAAATACCCACATAGTTGACAATCATTTTTACAATCTGAAATGGAGATTTTTTTTGGGGGGGTGGGGATATTGGAGTATCACTCTGTTGCCCAGGCAGGAGTGCAGTGGCATGATCATGGCTCCCTGCAGCCTTGATCTCCTAGGCTCAGGTGGTCTTCCTGCCTCAGCCTCCTCAGTAGCTGGGATTACAGGCATGCATCGCCATGCTCAGTCAATTTTTCTATTTTTTTGTAGAGACGATGTCTCACTGTGTTACCCAGGCTGGTCTTGAACTCCTGGCCTCAAGCAATCCTCCCACACAAGCCTTCCAAAGTATAGGCATGAGCCACCACGCCCAGCTGAAAATGATGTTTTTTTTCTCTCAACATATGCAATTCTATGTCTTTTCTGTGTGGGGTTCAGTGGACCCTCATCTATCATACTCTTGACCACTGTAATAGCATCATCTGACAAAATTTATCTCAGTTCAGCTTCTGTGGCTGATTGACCTGACTTTGGTCTAAGTTACAAAGGAGACTCAGTATCACTGATCATTAGTAGGATATTTGCTTGAAAATGTCAGAGGCACCCTTAGCATTCGTGCACAACAGCTTTTGTATTTATGGCTGCATTGCTGGAAAGACTGGTCAAAGAACACGTATGAAATCATGTGAGATTATTATATATTAAGAAGTATATTTGATCTTTGTCCCCAGTTCCTAGAACAAAGCAACTGAAACCCTTGGAATTTCCCAGGTGATGGGAGTACGTTTACTATTTATAATGAGCCCCTTTCCATCACATCTGAGTTTATACTAATGAGTTCACGTAGGGTAGGGCTCCCAGACAGCCTCAGCGTGGGGCCAGTCACCGAAAAAGACCAAGTAATTAGAGGGTTGGAACTTTCAGTTCACCTACCCAACCTCCTGGAAGAGGGTGGAGGGAGACCTGGAGATTAAGCTCTATAAAAACGCTTAACAATGAGATCTGGTGAGCTTCAGCATTGTTGAACCCATTGGTTGGCCCCAATGCCATGGGACCAGAAGCTCCCACCATCAGGACCCTTCCGGATCTCACCCTGTGGACCTCTTCACCTGGCTGTTCATCTGTATCCTTTATAATAAACTGGTAATCATAAGCAAAGTGTTTCCTGAAGTTCTGTGAGCCATTCTAGCACATGACTGAATCCGAGGAGGAGAGTTTTGGGATCCCTGATTTATAGCTAGTTGGTTTGAAGTATCAGAGGTCCAGATTTGTGACTGGCATCCAATGCAGCTGGGCCTTGTGGGACAGAGCCCTTAACTTGTGGGATCTGATGCTAATTCCAGAGACAGTGTTGGAATCGACCTAAATTGTAGGACACCCAGCTGGCATCTGGAGGGTTGAAAAATTGCTGCTTGGTATGGGAAAAAACTCACATATGTGCTGTCAGAAGTGAAGTGTTCTTTTCCCCAGTGTATGTTTTTGTCTGCTTTGTTAAAGGAACTGGTATGGAGATTTCTCAAAGAACTAAAAGTAGACCAATCATTTGATCCAGCACTTCCACTCTACCCAAAGGAACAGAGGTCGCTACCTAAAAAAAGATACCTGCATGTTCATCTCAGCACAATTCACAATTTCAAAGATGTGCACTTGGCCAGGCTCGGTGGCTCAGCCTGTAATCCCAGCACTTTGGGAGGCCGAGGTGAGTG
>NW_007253880.1:604473-617949 GCF_000164805.1 Carlito syrichta | reverse complement strand
CTGCACTCCAGTCTGGGTGACAGAGTGAGACTCCAACTCAAAAAAAAAAAAAATGTGCACTCAACCTAAATGTCCATCAACTGATCAATGTATAATGAAAATGTGGTATTGATATACTATGGAATACTACTTAGCCGTCAGCAAGAATAAAATGTCTTTTGCAGCAACTTGGATAAAATTGTAGAACATCATCCAAAGTGAACTAACTCAGGAACAGAAAACCAAATACAGTATGTTCTCACTTATAAGTGGGAGCTAAACTAAGATCTGTAAAGGCACAGAGAATGGTGTCTAGAGACTCAGAAGGGGAAGGGAGGGACCAAAAATCCCTTATCGGTTATAATATGAACAAGTGGGGATGGGTACGCTTAAAGCCCAGACTTCTTTGTCACTGTATAATGCAACCATGTAACAAAAAACTATTTGCATCCCTGAAAGCTATTGAAATAAAGAAAAAAAAGTGAGCCTGGTTTGGTGGGTCAGCCTGTAATCCCGTGCCTTTGGGAGGCTGAGGTGAGTGGATTGCCTGAGCCTGCGGGTTCGAGACCCGCCTGGGCGGCGAGATTTCATCTCTACAATAAATAAAAAAATCAGCCGGGCGTGGTAGTGCATGCCTGTAATTCCGGCTACTTGGAAGGCTGAGGCGGAAGGATCGCCGGAGCCCAGCAGGTTGAGGCTGCGGTGGCCGGGAGCAGCCACTGCACCCCAGTCTGGGCGACAGAGTGAGACTCCAACTCAAAAAAAAAAAAAGAAAAAGAAAAAGAAAAAAAAGTGAAGTGTTCTGTGTGAGGGTATACAGAGAAGAACCACTGTGGTTTTCCTCAGAGGGGTTTAGAAGAAGAGGAGAATGAAGTTGAAAATCCAGCACAGGGAAGACAGTCTAGTATTGTAATAAAGGGGTGGACCCTGGAATCAAACTCTGGAGTGGCGGGGTGACCTTGAGTAAGCCACTTCATGTCCCTGCATCTCAGTTTTGCCAACCATTAGGTGGGAAAGATACTATCATCTAACCCTGCAGGGTTCCTATGAGGATCACATGATTTAAGCATGGGACAGGACTGGTAACATGTGTCTGGCAATAGTAGGTTTTTTTTTTTTTTTGAGTTGGAATCTCACTCCATCACCCAGGCTGGAGTGCAATGGCACACTCACGGCCACCCCAGTGTTGACTCTCTGGCGATCTTTCCGCCTCAGTCTTCCCCATAGCTGGAACTACAGGCACGCTACCATGCCCCGCTAATTTTTTTATTGTAGAGAAGAGGTTTCGTCAAGTTGACCAGCCTGGTCTCGAACCTGCAGGCTCAGGCAATCCACTTGCCTTGACCACCCAAAGTGCTGGGATTACAGGCTGAACCACCAAGCCTGGCCAGTAGTAGGTTCTTAATAAATGTTGGCTGCTTGCATGTTCATGGTCATTGTCTGTGAGACTATTCTTTAACCACAGGGTGCCAGTCACTTTTAGACACTGTAGAGAAACAGGTAATGTTCTGGCCAAATCCTTCCTGGAGCCATGTGGGAATTGCGGTGTGTCTTCATCAAAGCATATGTATCTGTTTTGCTAAGTAGCCTTACCTGGGGGATGGCAGAAATCTGGAAGAAACCCAAAGCATTTGGACAAAGTTAAGTTTAAAAATGATGAGGAGGTTTTAGAGGAGGCACATGGGAAAGAGTTGATATCATACAGTATATAAGGCTACAGATAGTTTTGGAAGCAAGCACAGTGTAGGGCAACGTGCTTGGAATAAATTAGTTCAGAGTAATTCCCAGAATTCTACAGTACATGCTATAACTGAATTGTTTCTCACCCAAATTCACATGTGGAAACCTACACTCAATGTGACTGGGTTTTGGAAATGTAATTTTTTTCTGAGTAGGAGTTTCACTCTGTCACCCAGGTTGAAGTGCAGTGGGACACGCATAGCCACCACAGTCTCGGCCGGCTGGGCCTGGTGATCCTTCCCCCTCAGTCTTCCAAATAGCTGGAACTACAGACACGTGCCACCATACCCAGCTATTCTTTTGATTTATTCTAGAGTTGAGGTCTTGCCAAGTTGCCCAGGCTGGTCTCAAACCCCTGGACTCAAGCAATCCTCTCACCTCGGCCTCCCCAAGTGCTGGGATTACAGGCATGAGCCATCACTCTCAGTTTGGAGAGATAAGGTTTAATGAGGTCAGAAGGCTGGGGTCCTAATCTGGTAGCATTGGTGGCCTTATAAGTAGAGAAAGAGAATGAGATCTCTCCAGAGCAACCTTGGGAAGATTAGGAAAGGCTTGTGGGTGAAGATGAGCAGATACATGTGCTGCTGGATCCAGAGCACACTGAGGAAAGGCCGTGTGAGGACCAGCAAGAAGGCAGCTGCTTGCAAGCCCAAAAGAGAGCCCTTACCGGAAACCAAATCAGCAGGTACCTTGATTTTGAACTTCCCAGCCTCCAGAATTGTGAGAAATACATTTGTTGTTTAAGCCGTCCAGTCTATAGTATTTTGTTAAGACAGCCCTGGCAGACGAATGCAATGCTCCAACCAGACTGAACCTTAAAAAGTGCCACATGTTCTCACTTATAAGTGGACCTTGAACAATTATTGTAATACTAATTGTTCAAGGGTTGACAGTAGAGGGAAACTGCCAGGGGAGGGCGGGGGAGGGATTGGCAGTGGTGGGAATCTGCTGGGGTGGTGGGGGGAATACCTCATCAACAAGGGTACATGAATAATGAATATTTGTATAACTAACCGTGAATTGTACCCCACATCTTTAAGATAAAAAAAAATTAAAAAATAAAATAAAATAAAAAAGAGAAAAAAATGTCAACCAATCATCCTTTTTATTTTTATTTGAGTTGGAGTCTCACTCTGTTGTTGCCCAGGCTGGAGTGCAGTGGCATGCCCACGGCTGCTGCAGCTTCAACCTGCTGAGCTCAGGTTTTCCTTCCGCCTCAGCCTTTCAAGTGGCTGAAACCACGGGCATTCGCCACCATGCCCGGCTAATTTTTTGATTTATTGTAGAGATGAGGACTTGCCAAGTTGCTCAGGCTGGGCTCAAGCAATCCTCTTGCCTCCACCTCCCAAAGTGCTGGGATTTCACCAATCATCTTCTTTTATAAATGTGCATCTGTACTCAAAGTGAGAAGCATGAACAGGTCAGAGGACAAGGAAAATATATACAACTGCAGATGACCCTATGTATGCAGAGTTTGAACCCAACATTTCTTTGAAGTATAGTAAAAATAGTTTTTGCACTTGGAAAAACTAAGCACAGTTAGGAGACCTCAAATGTCCTCCTGCAGGGGTAGAACTACACTAACAAGTCACAAAGGGTAGGAGATCTCTGCTGTTTGTTGAATGACTTACCAACCATTCATGCAACAAATATTTTCTGAGTGCCTAATATGAGCCAAGTACTGAACTTGATTCCAGGGATCTAGAAAGAGTTTAAGTCCAGCAAGGAAGATAGCTATCTAAACAGATGAATAATGTAGTATTTTAAGTGCAAGATTCAGTATGTCATATAATATGTCACACAGGACAAGGAGCTCTGGAGTAACCTTAAGAAGATTAGAAAAGACTTATAGCTAGGTGCAGTGGCTCATGCCTGTAATCCCAGGACTTTGGGAGGTGGAGGCTAGATGATTGTCTTAGTCCAGGGGTTTGAGACTAGTCTGGGCAACTTGGCGAGACCTCGTCTCTACAATAAATAAAAAAACTAGCCAGGTGTGGTGATTTGCAACTGTATTTCCAGTTACTTGGAAGGCTAAGGTGGAAGGATTGCCTTAATCCAGCAGGTGGAAGTTGGAGTGGCTGTGAGCATGCCACTGCACTCTAACCCGGGCAACACAGTGAGACTCCTACTCAAAAAAAGAAAAGAAAAGGCTTGTGAGAGAAGGTGAGCTGACAATGGCATTCATAGATCTCCAGAGTGCATCCCAGTAAGAATTTGGTGCAAGGGCCGGACTGCTACCTCTTACACTGTCTCCAGAAGCCTATGCTGTCTCTTTCATGTGCACTGCCAGTGCCTTATTCTAAAACAGCATTCTGGCTGGGAGGTCGAGGCGAGTGGATTGCCTGAGCCCGTGGGTTCAAGGCCAGCCTGGGCAACCTGGCGAGACCGTGTCTCTACAATAAGTAAAAAACCAGCTGGGCATGGTAGCACATGTTTGTGGTTCTGACTACTTGGAAGACTGAGGCAGAAGGATCACCGGAGCCCAGCGGGTTGAAGCTGGAGTGGCAGTGAGTGTGCCACCGCACTCCAGCCTGGGCGACGGAATGAGACTCCAACTCAAAAAAAAAAAAAAAAAAAAAAAAAAAAATAAATAAATAAAACAGCATCCTGCCAGATGCAGCAGCTTATGCCTGTAATCCCAGCATTTTGTGAAGGTGAAGTAGGAGGACTGCTTGAGCCCAGGAGTTCAAGACCACTCTGGGCAGCATAGTGAGAAAAAAGAAAGGAAGGAAGGAAGGAAGGAAGGAAGGAAGGAAGGAAGGAAGGAAGGCGGGAAGGAAAAGATTTGCCTTTGACTCTGCAAAAAATAAAAAAATTAGCCTGGTGCAGTGGTGTGTGCTTGTAGTCTCAGCTATTCAGGAAGCTGAGGTGGAAGGACTGCCTGAGCCCAGGAGGTTGAGGCTGCAGTGAGCTGTGATCATGCCATTGCACTCCAGCCTGAGTGACAGAGTGAGACCAGACTCAATCAAACAATTGATAAACAAATAGCATCCTCTTTCTACCTGGATTAGTGTAGCATTCTCTGTCACCTACACCTGCTTGTGTCTCCTTTTTATATATTTGCCATGCAGAAGTCACCTGACCTTTGTAGACCATGAATCTGAACTATTATCACTCCCTATACCTAAAGCTTTTCACAGATACCCGATGCCCTTGGGATATTTAATAGCACATGATAATGAAGATGGTGATATCAAACTTACACAGTCCTTCTTATGTGCCAGGTGTTGAGCTATGTGTTAGATCTCATCACTTGTGGATTATGTATTTGTGAAATCACCTACTCACTAACATTTATCTGTAAACCCCAAATCAATACTCATGGGTGCTTGTGAGTCATCTGGTGTGAATATTTCTAGCTGAGCTCAGATAAGGCAGTGCTATGCCTTCTTGTTTTAGCTCCCATTCTTGTCTTTTCATGGCCCTATGTTTTGCATTTTGTTTTCGTTGCTGATATCGCTATTAAAAACAGCTCCATGCATAGTGCTGGAGAGTTGTCCAGTGGTGCTAAGTGCAAGAAGGCTTTGATTTTTTTTTTTGAGTAGGAGTCTCACTCTGTTGCCCAGGCTGGAGTGCAGAGGCATGCTCATGGCCACCGCAGCCTTAACCTGCTGGGCTCAGGTGTTCCTTCTGCCTCAGTCTTCCAAGTAGCTGGAACTACAGACATGCACCACCATGACTGGCTAATTTTTTTTTTAAGTTTATTGTAGAGACAAGGTCTCACCAAGTTGCCCAGGCTGGTCTCGAACCCTTGGATTTAGGTAATCCTCTTGTCTCCGCCTCCCAAAGCACTGGTCTTACAGGTGTGAGCCACCATGCCCTCTCTGATGTTCTTACAGAGAGGATATGTGTGTTAGATAAGATTCATTTAGGAATGAATTAACAACAGATACTTAAATAAGGTGACTTCAAATAGAAATACACATAAAACAAGGTTATGCATTGATTGGTTGATGAAAATGTTGTGACTAGAGGCTTTTAAGAAACTAACCTTGTATTTCTCCTGGGACCAATGGTTCGGTATTTATTAGCTCATTGTTTGACACTAATTTATAGAACATAACTGCAGTGAATTATGAGTATCGACTGTGGTAACTCACTTAACACTAATAAGATGGCTCACACCTATATCCTAGCACTTTGGGAGGCCAAGGTAGGAGGAGTGCTTGTGCCTAAGAGTTCGAGACTAGCCTGGGCAACATAGCAAGAACCTGTCTCTGCAAAACCATTAGAAAAACCAGCCAGGCATGGTGGCATGCGCCTATAGTCCCAGCTACTTGGGAGGCTGAGGCAGAAGGATTGCCTGAACCTAGGAGGTTGAGGCTGCAATGTGCCATGAGTGTGCCCATTGCATTCCAGCCTAGGCGATAGAGTGAGACTCCAGCAAAAAAAAAAGAAGTCTACTAAGAGTCTTGTAAAATAAAAGCCAAAGTATTTTCTATTGCATATCCAAGCCTCTAGTATATCCTCTCAGCCACACTGACTTTCTTTCAAATCTTTATTTATTTTCTAGTATAAATTGATGGATCATGATTTATTTACTAGTACTAGAGGATAGAAATACAATTCTAAATATTTACAGTATGAATAAGCATCCTCATACACTTTTCTTTGCATAGTCTCTGATTAAAAATCATTCCTGGAATGCAAATGCCAGGTCAAAGCATTTGGATATAGAGATTTTTAAAACATATTAAAAAGTGCCCAACGAAAGTGAACCAATTTGCCTTTCCAGCACTTTTACATGAGGGTGTACAGTCCATACACACTGTCTACAGCTGTGTGTGAGCATTTTTTGTAATCCTAGTAAATTTGATAAATGAAAAATTATACTGGATGGTTGAAATGTTGACTTCCTTACATAACTGTAACACATTTCCTTTGTTTGCTATCCATTTTTATATACACTATTGTTATTGCTTGTGGTGCCCAATTGTCCTCTTTTCTTTTTGTAAATTTTTTATCCAAATCTTTAAATGTATGTTTCCTTCCTAGTCCAGGCCATGGTCATAGGCTACTTCCTTTGCCTCCTCACCCCACCCTGTCTAAATCAGTCAGTTTCAATCTCTGTCATTCCATCCATGTCACCTTTCACCTTGTCTTTTTAGCCCAACTTGAATGGTTTCATTTAATTAGTTGTTTGAGGTCTTTCTTGCCTTCTGGACTCTACAATCCATGAGGGCGGAGTCTGCGAATCTCCTGCCCACTGGACCCAGAATGTCTGTTCTTAGTAGGTGGAGGAGGAAGAACTCACGAGGGTGCAGGGAGGGGAGAAGGGAAATCAGCTATTATTATCAAAAAGCAGGAGGGGAGGGTGTGAACAATGACTGAGTCGTCCATCACAGAGAGTTAAATGCTCCTGGGTGGGAATGAAGAAGAGTGTATGGTGGGTTTTGGTAATAAGGTTGTTGAAGGTGAGAAGTGAGGGGAGGTGGTAGAAGGATGGAAGTGAGTGTTGGAGGTGTGGTGGGTAGAGAATTGCAAAGGGCTGTGAAGGAAGAATGGAGAATCCCTGCAGAGCCTGACTGGGATGGGGAAGAAGGGATAGTTACAATGTAGAAAGACAAAGGATTAGAGGATGGTTTTGTAGAGGATGGAAGAGAAAGACATTGAATGCACCAAGGAGGAAAAAGAGAGTTGAAAGAAGCCAACAGAAAGAGTGAGGGAAGATATAGGAAATTAAGTCAAGAGCACCAGTGAAGGGATACACCTTAGAAAGAAGCAGGGGTGCTGGGTGCAGTGGCTTTTGCCTATAATCCCAACATTTTGGGAGGCTGAGTCAAGAGAGTTGCCTGAGCCCAGGAGTTCAAGAGCAGCCTGGACAACATGGTGAGACTTCATCTTTACAATAAATCAAAAAATTATCTGGGTGTGGTGGCACGTGCCTGTAGTCCCAGCTACTAGGGAGACTGAGGAAGAAGGATCACCTGAACCCAGTAAGTTGAGACTGTAGTACTGTGATGATGCCACTGCACTCCAGCCAGTCTGGGTGACAGAGGGAGACTGATTCTGATTTTAAAAAAGAATACACACTTCTTGTAGCTTAGAGGGAAAGAGGCGAGGGTGAGTCTAAGACATTTGTCGAGCTAGAGCAGGAAGCTGGAGAGCTGTGAGCCTTGGGTTTCCTGATGAAGGAGGCTGCCTGAGGACATGTGAAACCTTGACATGTCAAGGTGTGAAATGGCGTGTGGGCAACCACTCAGCTGCGCAGTGCTGAGGGCCAGCCTCCAGTGGCAGCCAAAAATCCAAGTGGTGCCAATGTGTGTGGTTCTGGCACCTTTGCCCTTTCAATCCAGGTGCCCAGCAATCTAGGTAAAAGTCCACAGAATGTGACTTATTACACTAGCCCCAGATTGGGGTACAAGATCACAGGGCTTGGGGCTTTCAGGAGCTGGCGACAGTGGCTGAAACCATGGATCATGGGTTCTGACTAGATAGGTTGGTTTGTGTGGCCAAGAGTTTGGCTAAGAGAGAAGGGGCGCTGGCCAGCCTATACATCTAGCAGGGAAAAAAAGCCAGTGATCTATCATCCTTGAGCATGAGAAACTTGGGGCCACAGGAGATGTTATCTTGACATCACTACATTAGAGCTCATGATGACTGTCATGGTCCAGGATGTGGCCATGGAAGGTGCCTGAAAGGTAGTGGATGTAAGGATGACCAATGCAGAGAAAGTCAAGAAGGTTTTGGGTCAACAGTACTGAGTGACTGGGAGGAACTGGGAAGTCCTCAAATGATAGCAGTGAATAGAGAAAGGGACAGACAGATAGGTTGATGACATGAACCTCAAAGGAAGATTAAGTTTTGCACAAAGGAGGTAGCCTGGCTATCTAGAAGAGGGATATCCAACTGTTCAACCGTTTGGATTCCCTGGCCACATTGAGTAAAGAGGACTTGCACTGGGCCATACATAAATTAAATGATATAGGTAGTGTGTATACATACTAAGACTTCTTTTTAAAAAACATTTTTTATTAAAAAATAAAAGTTTAGAAAAATGAGAACAATACAAAACTAGTGGGAAATGTGATATTGTTTTTGTAAAACTAATCTGTCAGTGTCTGGTTTGATGGAAGTGGTTGCAATTCTTAGTGAGTTCTCAAGGGGCTTGTCAGAAATGTTTGTTTGAATTTTGCTCTTTGTGTGTTTCATCATTAAAAATAGCTGTTCATGGCAGGCTCGGTGCCTGAGCCTGCGGGTTCGAGACCTGCCCGGGCAACTTGATGAGACCTCGTCTCTACAATAAATCAAAAATTAGCCAGGCGTGGTAGTGCATACCTGTAGTTCCAGTTGCTTGGAAGGCTGAGGCAGAAGTATCATCGGAGCCCAGCAGGTCGATGCTTGAGTGACTGTGAGTGTGCCACTGCACCTCAGTCTGGGCAAAGGAGTGAGACTCCAACTCAAAAAAAAAAAAAAGAAAAAAGAAAAGAAAACAGCTGCTCACAAATGTATGTGCTGCCAAAATGCGATGTCATGAATGAAGCGTGATTGTGAACTTCAAAAATGAAATCACACTTGGGGTCACGAAGAAAATAAACACATGATGCTGGCTGGGCTCAGTGGCTCAGCCTGTAATCCCAGCACTTTGGGAGGCTGAGGCCAGTGGATTGCCTAAGGCCGCGGGTTCAAGACCAGCCTGGGCGACTTGGTGAGACCTCATCTCTACAATAAAATAAAAAATAGCCAGGCGTGGTAGCACACATCTGTAGTTCCGGCTTCTTGGAAGGCTGAGGTGGAAAGATCGCTGGAGCCCAGCAGGTCGACGCTGTGGTGGTCATGAGCATGCATGCCACTGTAGCCTAGCCTGAGCGAAGGAGTGAGACTCCAACTCAAACAAACAAACAAACAAACAAAACACATGATGTTGAAAGATTTTGTGAGGCTGCATGACTAGCTTTCCTGGGCTGTATGCAGCCTGTGGGCTACAGGTTGGACATGCCTGATCCAAAATTTACAAAGGGGATTAAGGATGGTTCACATACCACTTTCAAGAGATACAGGATGGGGGCACAGGCTGGCTCCATTGGAATAAACAGTATAGACAACCATATTGCAGGCTGGGCTAAAGATGAAAATGGTAAGGGCGGCTCGGCTGGGGACAAGACCCTGTGAGAAATAAAAGGAAGGAAGGTCTGAATCTCAGGACCCCGTTCCTAAACTTGAGAGTGTACAAGAGTCACCTAGAGGACTGGGAATCACCCCAGAGTTTCTGATTCCAGAGGTCTGGTGTGGAGTCCAAGAAAATGCCTTTCTTTTTTATTTTTGTAGAGACAAAGGTCTTGCTATGTTGCTATGACTGGTCTCGAACTTCTAGCTTCAAGTGATGCTCCTGTCTCGGCCTCCCAAAGCACTGGAATTACAAGCGTGAGCCACCACACCAGGCCAAGAAACTCATGGGACTATACTCTAAGAGCCACTCTTCTGGGGTAGAAACCTCAAATTGGCTTGGGGGCGGGGGGATAGACTGACTGGAAATCTTTCCGTGCGAAGATTTGGTTTAGTGATGCCTTATCACACATGCTTTAGAATTATATCCCCAAATAACAAAAGTGAAAAGGAAATAATAGAATTCCACTCAAGCCTGAATGAGCCAGAAAGAAAGACACTTTGGGGATTGCTGGATCCACTGGCCTCAAGGTTTTAGGTAATAAAAACAGAAGTAAACAGACCAAGTGATAGAAAATGTAATGGGACATGGAAAGAATAGACTGTTCTCCCTACTCCCACAGACTTTAGAAAAAGAAAATACAATAGCTTACCTGTGGTGGAGATTATCCATCGGTTTCTACAGAAGTTTAACTTCTCATCCTGCAACAACAACAAAGTGAAAATTGAGGTCTGTGAATTTTGCCTCTTGTTCACAGCCAAGTAGCATTGTGAGTGTGACAGCAGGACTTATTTCCTGAGGGGCATTGGACGGTGATGTGGGGATGGAGTTTCTGGTCCAGACAATTTTCTCAGGCAAACGAAGCTCCAGGCTTTCAGGCTGGAGCTTGTCTCCGAAACTCTCAACACTCAGGAATCAATGAAAAGTGAACCACAACTCCAATCTATAAAATAAGACTGTAGTGAGTTTTAAGTGACACAGCATGTGAGCTGTTGATCACACACTGGGCATGCTGGAATTGTTCAATAACCCAAAGCGGCCTACTATGGTCTGAAAGTCCCCTCCTCCCCCAAACTCATATGTTGAAATCCAATCCCCAATTTGATGGTATCAGGAGATATGGTCATTTGGGGATGGAATTAGTACCCTTATAAGAGACTGCAGAGAGCCACCTTACCCCTTTTGCCATTTGAGGTTACAGTAAGAGATGGCTGTTTAAGAAGCAAGTTCTCACCAGATGCTGAATCTGCTGGGCTTTGATATTGGACTTCCCAGTCTCCACAACCATGAGAAATACACTGCTGTTGTTTTTAAACCATCCAGTCTACAGTATTTTGTACAGTAGTCTGAATATACTAAGACACTGTAGTTGTTATTACTGCTGATCAACATCACATGACATTGTGCCTCTTCTCTGACGGGTAAAGTTTTAACTAAGTAGAAAAAATTTTCAAGAAAGGTTTTCCTTGGAAGCATGTAGAACAAAGTTTCAATGAATAAATGTATAATATTTCAATAAAATACTTTAGAAAATACCTTTGTTTATAAAAAAAGATATCAGAACTTTAAAAAGTAAAGCAAATGTTCTGATTTGTACCAACTTCTCTGCAATTACTAGAATAATTTACTGTATGTAGACACAACTTTTTTTGAGAAAGGCTCTTATTCCACTCCCAAATAAACTAGATATTGAGATAATGAGCTCTGGTTCAAATTTAACACACAATATTGGAATGATTATATCCTTTTGGTGATTCCATTTCATATTATTGTCAGCAACATCTGTTCACTTGGTATGATTTCTTATTGTTCAACAGCTTTTTAAAATCGAATATACTGCTCAAACATCATACAAATCAATTATTCTTAATTTTTACCATAGTGCTCATAATTCAACTCAAATATTACTTGGTAAGGAAGACACATGAAAGGCAAAATCCATGCCCTCAAGGAGCAAACCCTCTAGCTAGGGAGAGCAAGGAGGCAAGACCAGCTTACAAATAGCTACAGTATTATGCAGAGTACCAACCAAGGAACAGTCACAAAATCCTGCGGTGGTTCAGAACTGGGAGACTGTGTACCTGGAAAGATTCCAGAAGCTGACATCACCTGAGCCAGGCATTGAAAGATGAGAGGAATTGTGACAGATGGAAAACTAATAATGACCAGGTATGGTGGGAGAGCCCTCTAGGCAGAGGGAACCTGATGGGAGCCGGGAAGGATGGAGCCTTATTTAGTCAACAATAATACTGAATTCCTGCTGTGTGAAAAGGTCTGCCGCAAATAGGATACCATGCCCTATGGAATGACAGCCTTGTGTGTAGAAAAGTGAATATTCTGGTTTGGTTGATATTTAAAGAGGAGACTCAGGAGGGAGAAGGATTTCCTTAGAGGGCCAAGACTCATTCAAAAAAGGAAACAGAAGAAGGAAGAAGACAGAATCCTAGGATTTGTACCTCTACACTTATGGGGTGAAAGGTCTGGGCAAAAGAAACAGACATACAGTAGTAGAGTCCTGTAGGTACAGGACTCCACAGTGCCAGAGCTTGAGAGAACAGGTGCTAGTCCAATGGCATCAAATGCTGTGTGAAGGATGGAGATGATTCTTAAAACTGGATCCTTCTCTTGACTTCAATTATGCTGTATTCCCTGTAGACGAATCCAAAATCCACCACTCTGGCTATATACCCTTGGTCTCCTAAGTATCATACCCATATCTTGTGTACAAGTGACAGCATTTCTGTAGAGAAGACCTCAGCAAGTCCCTGTGTTGAAAGAGGAGGAAACAGAGAGTCTGAATCTTAGTGACTTATCCAGGATCATACAAGGAGTCAGTGGGGACCTGGCCTGTTTCAGAGTGACCTCTATGAAACGATAATTTCACATAATCCTTGTTTTGTTTTTGTTTTTTGAGACAGGGTCTCACTCTGTTACCCAGGCTGGAGTACAGTGGTCCGATCAGGATTCACTGCAGCCTCAACCTCCAGGGCTCAGGCAATCCTTCTACCTCAACCTCCCAAATAGCAGGGACTACGCAAATATTACCATGCCCAGCTAATTTCTTTAATATTTTTTTGCAGAGATAAGGACTCACTATGTGGTCCAGGCTGGTCTTGAACTCAAGCAATTCTCCTGTCTTAGCCTCCCAAAATGCTAGAATTATAGGAGTGAGCCAGCACACCATGCCTTGTTTTTGTTTTTAATAAGGTACTCAACTGTGTGCTAGAAGCTTCTCTTAGATGCCTGCTCATTTAGTGAGAAATAACTGAGCACCTATGATGTGCCATGTGGGTGTGAAGTGCTAAGTGTATAACAGGGACCAAGCACTCTATGGTCCCACCATGGAACTTACCATGTGGTTGGTGGACAAATACCACAACCAGTGGTAAGTGCTTTGTAGAAACATCACAAACGGACATGGCAATTTGTAGTTACAGGGAGAATCCACTTAGAGTGAGGGATGGACCCTTTGAGAGGGTAGCATTTATTTGTTTATTTAGAGTTAGAGTCTCACTCTGTCACCCAGGCTGGCATGTAGTGGCATGCTCAAGCCACTGTAGCTTCCACCTACTGGGTTTAGGTCATCCTTCCACTTCTAGCCTTCCATGTAGCTGGAACCACAGGCATGCACCACTATGTCTGGCTAATTT
>NW_007253880.1:569551-604453 GCF_000164805.1 Carlito syrichta | reverse complement strand
TTAGATGCCTGCTCATTTAGTGAGAAATAACTGAGCACCTATGATGTGCCATGTGGGTGTTAAGTGCTAAGTGTATAACAGGGACCAAGCATTCTATGGTCCCACCATGGAACTTACCATGTGGTTGGTGGACAAATACCACAACCAGTGGTAAGTGCTTTGTAGAAACATCACAAACGGACATGGCAATTTGTAGTTACAGGGAGAATCCACTTAGAGTGAGGGATGGACCCTTTGAGAGGGTAGCATTTATTTGTCTGCACCTGGCCCAGAGGGTAACATTTAAAGTGGGATCCCAGCCAGGTTCAGTGGCTCAGTCTGTAATCCTGTGCCTTTGGGAGGCTGAGGTAAGTGAATTGCCTGAGCCCGTGGGTTCGAGACCCACCTGGGCAACTTGGCGAGACCTCATCTCTACAATAAATAAAAAATTAGCCGGGTGTGGTAGTGCATGCCTGTAGTTCCAGCTACTTGGAAGGCTGAGGTGGAAGGATCGCCAGAGCCCAGCAGGTCGAGGCTGCGGTGGCCGGGAGCGGCCACTGCCCTCCAGTCTGGGCGACAGAGTGAGACTCCAACTAAAAAAAAAAACCACAAAAAAACCTTTTAGGCTGGGCGAGTGGCTCAAACCTGTAATCCCAGCACTTTGAGAGGACAAGACAAGAGGACTACCTGAGCCCAGAGGTTCAAGACCAGCCTGGATAACCTGGCGAGACCTTGTCTCTACAATAACTCAAAAAATTAGCTGGGTGTGGTAGCACACACCTGTAGTTCCAGCTACTTCGAAGGCTGAAGTGGAAGGATTGCCTGAGCCCAGCAGGTCGAGGCTGCCGTGGCCGGGAGCGTGCCACTGCACTCCTGCCTGAGTGACAGAGTGAGACTCCAACTCAAAACAAAACAAAACAAAAACAAACTTCTACAGAATCTTTAGCTCTTTGATGGGTCTGATTGCTTTCTGCCTAGGTTATGGTACATAGTTAATTGATAATAATGTTCCCTCCATTAGACGGTACATTCTACTTATCTGTACATTGTATCTCCTGACCCAGGGACTTGCATATAGGTGGTATATTGAATGTCTTTAAAAATGTGACTTTAAAATATCATTGAGAATTTAAAGATGCCTAATACCAATGTATAATATTATAACACAACAATACTCATATTTTATCAAGTCTAAGATGCAAAAGTATTTAGTTACCTTTTAACGTCTGTGGAATTGGAATGCATCTTACAGTTATTGGCACATCATGGTTACATTGGTGGCATTATTTTCAATCTTTGTCTTACGTGAGATAATGGTGCATGTTACAATCAATGGCATCTAGAATTCAATAAAATATGGCATTTTAATCCTACATTGTAGTTTATCTCAGCAATAGATTATGCACAAATTTTTATAAAAAATACCCTATATTAAATGAGTGTCTACTATGTGCACAGTTATACAAAGAAGTACAAGATATGGTGCACTTATCCAAGAACCTTCTAAGATGAAACTAACAACATCCAGAGATGGAGTAAGAAGTTTACAAGCTCTAAACACTATAAAGACCGTGCATCAAAATAACAACAATAGCCATAAATAAGATGCTTCAAAGAAGTTCTAATTTTTTCCTGGATGGCTTTTTTTTTTTGAGTCAAAGTCTCTCTCTGTCTCCCAGGCTGGAGTGCAGTGGCACGACCACAGCTCACCGCTGCTTTGACCTCCTGGGTTTAAACAATCCTTCCACCTCAGCTTCTTGAGTGGCTGAAACTAAGGTATCATGCTCAGCTAATTTTTTGATTTTTTTTTTTGGTAGAGACAAATGTTGCCCAGGTTCGTCTTGAATTTCTAGGCTCAAGCAATCCTCCCGCCTTGACCTCCCAAAGTGCCGAGCACCATGTGAGCAGGCATGAGCCACTGTGCCCAGTCCAAGGTGAAGTAATAAATCTTTCCAAAAGGAAATATTTTTGGTCTACTGCTGATACTTTGGAAACATATATGTTTCCATGCATGGAAACAAGTATGAATAATTCCTTTGTTGACCAAGTTAGCACCAATATGGCATTGGTTTATATGGGGTGAGGACCTTATGCCTGGTATAGCCAACTAGCACTAATCATTATGGGAGTTTGGGAGCATCATCAATCCCAGTATGGTTGAGCTGCCAGGAAGGGCTTTGTGGAAAAATGGAGCCATCACAGATGGATAGAAATTAGGCAGAGACGACGTTTTAGCAAAAGCAAAAGGATAAGAAAGGACATGACGTGTGCAAAAAGACAATGGGGATACCTATGTTTGGATTTGTGGTAACAAAATAGAGCGGGCATATGTGGCCAGGGTATGGGGGTCTTGAAAGTAGGCACAGGAGACTGAACTTGACATTATTGGCAAAAGAAGTAGGCTCTTGAGTAGCAAATGACAGGAGGAAAGCAATGTATTAGAAAGTGGTGCCTGCCAGTAGTAAGCAGAATAGAGTCAACACCAAGACATAGGCCAACTATGGAAAAGATTTTAATTACTCTCTAAGTAAGGTTGTTTCCTATTTCTAAAGAGCTGTCCCTCTTTAGAGTAACATTTAAATTTACATGGGGATTATTTATTCTGTAGGTAAATTTAAAGTTGAACTTATATTCTATTTTGGACAACCAGCTATCACCAAACTCGGTAGGCTTTTCACCACTACTTGTAAATCTTCTCACTATTTTGCGACATAGATGAGTATGCTCTTATGGCTGTTCACAAGTAGCTCGTCTGGGTTCGGGGGTTTTGGCTACAGTTCTCTTTGTGAAATTGTTCTAGCTAATTCATTATGCAAAAGGTAAAAGTGAGTGTCTTTGCTTTTTTGTACTTTAATAAGGTATCTTTCATCTTTCCCTTGCGGTACTTTGTCTATAGCGCCTATATAAATTTCTATCTCCTATACTTTTAGGTTAAGGTAAATGTTTTGGTCTACAAGATTTGGTATAATTTAGTTAGTTCATATTGGGCTAGGATTAAGTTCAAAGTGGTCATTTGTGAAATCTTCCGGGTGTAAACCGGGTGCTTTGTGATTTAAGCTACACTTTGTC
Organism: Carlito syrichta; assembly: GCF_000164805.1. Lineage (NCBI taxonomy): Eukaryota > Metazoa > Chordata > Mammalia > Primates > Tarsiidae > Carlito > Carlito syrichta. Next base: position 601,405 of record NW_007253880.1, on the reverse strand, counting down.
TATTCCAAGCACACTTTCCAGTATGCTTACCTTGTTACGACTTATCTCATGATATTTTACAACTAGGATAAAAGTAAAGATCCAGGCTAGGCTTGGTGGCTCAGCCTGTAATCCCGCGCTTTGGGAGGCTGAGGTGAGTGGATTGCCTGAGCCCGAGGGTTCGAGACCCACCTGGGCAACTTGGTGAGACCTCATCTCTACAATAAATCAAAAAAAATTAGCTGGGCGTGATAGCGCGTGCCTGTAGCTCGGGCTACTTGGAAGGCTGAGGCAGAAGGATCGCCAGAGCCCAGCAGGTCGAGGCTGCGGTGGCCGGGAGCAGCCACTGCACTCTAGTCTGGGCGTCAGAGTGAGACTTCAACTCAAAAAAAAAAAAAAAAAAATCCAGTGGGAACAGTGGCACATGCCTATAAATCCAGCACTTTGGGAGGCCAAAGCAGGAGGATCACTTGAACCCAGGAGTTTGAACCAGCTTAAACAACATAGTGAGAGCTCGTCTCTACAAAAAAATAAAAAAATTAGTCAGGCATGGTGGCATACACCTGTAGTCCCAGCTGCTTGGGAGACTGAGGCGAAAGAATCACCTGAGCCGAGCAGGTTGAGGCTGTGGAAAGCCATGATCATGCCACTGCACTTGAGCCTGGGTGAGAGTGAGACTCCTACTAAAAAAAAAATAAAAATAAAAAAAAATTGAAGATCCTACAGTCTTCCAGAAAGAAAAAAAAATGATATACAAAGAGCTGAAGATCAGAGTTGTTTTAAGTTTCTTAAACACACAAATAATCCTACACCTGGCCAAACCACCAATTAAATTGGAGGGTAGGATAAAGACATTTTCAGATATGAAAGGTCTCAAAAAATCAACCATCCTTACACCTTTTTCCAGGAGGCTATTAGAACAATAAAAAACAAATGAGGGCGTAAACCAAGAGAGGAGGACAGGGGCCATAGCAAATAGGCAGTAAGAACAGAAGAGAGACAGAAGATAGACCACAGCACTCCCAAGGTGATGGTGATGGGAGATTCCAGGATGCCAACGGTGTGGACAGTAGGAAGCACAACTCATGTTGATTGGAGGTGAGAAGGTCCTGGACAGCCTTCTATTAGGAGATGAAACTGACAGAATAACTAGTGTCCTTAAGAGAAAGATTTATATGGTAGGAAAAGAATTTGGGGTTGACTCAGTGGTGAGTATACAGAACACTTGGGACACAAAAAAACCGAGCCATTGGTTACCTCCAGACAAATGCTGGAGAGGAAAGAAAGTATGGCTAGAATTCACTACCTGGGTTAGCTGTGAGAAGCATTTACACAGTTATAATATGCATCTAACCAAAATGGAAGGAGGGAGAATGGGAACATTTCTTATGTGTGGTGAGGCAGGTGGTGGCAGCTAAATCATCTTCTTTCATACTGGAAGATAACACCTAACTGGAAAATAAAAGACATCAAGAAATGGTAATAGAAGTATTCATTTGGAAAGAGGCAAATAACTAAGAAAAATATGCTCACATGTGTACAGTCTGGATATCACTTAAAGATATGGGAGTCAACCTAGTCATAAGAGCAAAGTTCTAGGGCTGTGGGTCAGGCCAAGTGCTCTCCATGACCACAGCTGGATGATTAAGACAGAAAACCCACCATCTAGCGAGGTGGCCAAAACATAAACAAATAATCACAATCCAGTGATATCCTAGAGATTAAAGGTAAAGTACTATGAAAAAGTGGGGAGGGGGCAGTGCAGCAATCTTCCAGAATATTTTAGAACTGTGCAGTCCAAATGGTAAATAGTAACCAAACATGGCTATTTAAATTGCTTAAAATTAAATATAATTAAAAGTTTGGTTCCCCAGTTACACTAACCAGTCATACTTCAAGCACTCAAAAGCCACATGTGGCTAGTGGGTACTGTATTTGTGCAGTGTAGACACAGAACATTTTCCCCACTGCAGAAAGTTCTATTAGATGGCTCTGGTCTGGATATTCTTGATTGGCGGTTTTTACAGCATATTCAAGTCCAACATTAAATCCCCGGAGGATGGCATTCTGTGGTCTATTAGCAAACAGAATCTTGCTTGATATTTAACTAGCTGAGTCATCTGAGCATGGATGGAATTTTTACTTTGTTAGCAATTTAGCTTTCAAGGGGAGCCACCCCTGAGCTAGGAAGGGGTATTTCTTCTCCTGAAACTGAGTGGTCAGTCACAGGTTGTTGGGGACAAATGCTGCTAGTGACCAGAAGTCAGTGAATCTTTAGGAAGGCACTTTTGCACAGTGGGAAGAGGGCGAGCCTCTGGAGCCAGAAACTCCTGAGTTTGAATCTTAGCTCCACTCCTTCTAAGTTGTGTGGCCTTGAGCAAACTTCTCAACCTCTCTGAGCCTTTGTTCCTTCATGTGAGGTGTAGAGATCATGGTAAATGAAGAGAAGCAGGAGACAGAAGCACAATGACCGAAGTTCTTCTCATTGCGGATAATCTCCAGCATTTGATGAGCAGGGTGGAAGGGAGGGGCCCCTCCCCCTCCCCTATCATTTCTTCCCATCACTAGCCTGTTTTCTGGCTTTTGCTTAAGGATCTATATAGTTGTCCAAGAAGCTTAGTGTCGCTAGCCAGGTGGGGAAATTTCTGTTCAAAGGGAAAAACAAGAAGGGAAAAGGGCACCAGCATTACAGAAAACCCAGGACTTGCCAGGCCCACTTGTAAGGGGTACTTTATAAGGTTCTATAAATCCAGCAATATTGGGGAAGAGGTGAAGGGTGTGGGTAGGGTGGTTGGTGGGGAAGGTTGGTGGGTGATGGGAAAGGAAGTACCATGGGAGATAATCCACGAGGATGGGCTGGTTGTAGTGGGTAGGGGCCTTGAATTTGTCAAGCTAAGGACCCGACTGAGATTTGCTGTTCATAATAATACTTGGTGGCCACACAGTGGACTCTTTTGTGGGGCCACAGTAGAGCTAGTCAAGGTGAGCTGAGCCAATTCAAGACTTACCAGCAGACAGGGTTTTTTTTTTCTATTTTTTTTAACTGAGTTCACACCACAGAGTGGGTGATCGAGCTGTGTTACCGTCTTCAACTTCCAGGAGAGGAAAAACAATGTTTCTTCCCAAGTGGAGCTGAATTCTTTTTTTTTTTTTTTTTTTTTGAGTTGGAGTCTCACTCTGTTGCCCACAGGCTGGAGTGCAGTGGCATGCTCCCTGCCACCACAGCCTCAACCTGCTGGGCTCCGGTGATCCTTCTGCCTCAGCCTTCCAAGTAGCCGGAAGTACAGGTGCATGCTACCACGCCCGGCTAATTTTTTGATTTATTGTAGAGAGGAGGTCTCTCTAAGTTGCTCGGGTGGGTCTCGAACCCACGGGCTCAGGCAATCCACTCGCCTGGGCCTCCCAAAGTGCTGGGATTACAGGCTGAACCACCAAGCATGGCCTGGAGCTGAATTCTTAATACATTAAGCCTACATTGGTTCTAACACTGGTTGCAAAAATTAACTTTTCCTTGTCATTCGTAAATGCATTCAGGGTAGTTTCTGTTTTTCTTTGATGGGCTTTCCCCACCCCCATGCAGGGCCAATATCTGAATAGAAAGCTGAGCTCAAGCTGGGCGCCTTTCTGGGAACAAGCTTTGCAAGCTCTGCCACATCTTCCTTGGATACAGTTCAGCTGGGGGCCTTCCCTGTATCCCAAGAAGGATTCCTGCGTCCTCACACAGGGGCCCCTTTGTTGTCTGAGGTTATGAGAAGTTAACCACTGCTTTGCACGAGGAAATAGCTTTTCACTGTGCGAAGTGATGATCAGAGAGGAACGTCATTGAAACCGAGGAAACAAAACCGTGTTTTATATCTAGAATCTCTACAGTAAACAGAAAAATCCTAGTTACTGGACATGGTACAATCACCTGCAGTCGAGAGGGTAACATTCACTCATCTGCGGACAAGTTTCAAAGTCCTTAGAATGTGCCAAATTCAAAGTCTTTTCGTAAAGAATAAAAATGTTGTTCCTTTTGGCACCCGCTCTGCTCACGAATATCTCTGCTCTTTTCTAAATGCTTAAAGTAAGATCTTTCTCATTACAATTTGTTACATGTATATGAATACATGTAATATGTAATTTACAAACAATACACATATAAAACACATAATTATGCACACATGCACATATACATATAAACACACAGAATTTGGGGAAAAGGGTGGAAAAAAGGTAAGTCATAATCACAGCCATTAATCTTGTGTTACATGTGCACTTTCCCCCCAGAGTTTTAATTTATGTCCATCTGCATACCACATTTACAAAATATTTAAACAATTTCATATCCACTTTTTCTTATTTCTATTTCTTTCTTATTTTAATTTTTTTAACATATTGTAATAACAGGAAGGTATAGTATGTAAATAGTATGCAAATATACAAAATAGCTAAAAAAGAGGTTTTGGAAAGTTCTCACCATAAAGAGATGATAAATGTATGAGAGAATGGATCCACTAATCCACTAAATACCCTGAATTGATCATTATACAACATATCCTGAGTTTTTTCACTTAGCATTATGTCGCTGACCTTTTCCAATACAACACATAGTGTTCACAATGATTATTTTAAATGGCTAATATAGATATATAGATACATTTTTTTTTCCTTTTTTTAAGTTGGGGTCTTACTCTGTCACCCAGGATGAAGTATGGTGGCATAATCACAGCTCACTGGAGCCTTGACCTCTTGGGCTCAGGCAATCTTCCCATCTCAGCCTCTTGAGTAGCTAGGACAACAGATGCATGCCACTATCCCCAGCTAATTAAAAAAATTTTTTTGTAGAGACAAGGTCTCATTATGTTGCCCAGGCTCGTCTTGAACTCCTGGACTCAAGTGATTCTCCCTCCTTGGCCTCCCAAAGTGCTGGGATTACAGGTATCAGCCACCATGCCTGGCCGACAAAAAGTTTAATATTTTTGGAATTGAACATTTTTGGTAAAGTCACCCTGCTTGCAGCTTCCAAGTTCAGGTTCTACAGTGCTGACTATAAACACAGCATCATTTTGACTTGTGAGATGATTTTGGTTTTTCATGTCTTTCTCTTTCTTCCTTTTCTTCAGACATGAAGTAAAGATGACCTATAGGACCTGGCAGTTAGAGACCAGTTCAAAGGCTAAGTTCCTCCTTCACAAACCAGGAAATGCAAGTCTACAGGCATCACTGTCATTCAAATTCAAAACTCCAGGTAAAAGTGCCAGGAAAACCTGCCCAGTAATTACCCATCCCAGGTAGAAACCCTCCTTTTCCAAACAGTTAAGGACTCCACCCAATAGACCCCAGGGAACCAGAGCCAAATCCTCAACTATATGAAGTTAATCATTTTCTCTTTCTTTGTAGTGCAAGCTCCTCTCAGGTGAAGGTGGCAAGGTGTGTCCCTCTCAGGTGCAGGGCCCAGAAGCAATGGCCGACACTCAATCTAGAATTCTGCTGGTGTCCCAATGCCCTTTGGATATGTCTTCTCTATTTATTTGTAAAGTCCCTAGTCTGTCTCAATTTTCTCACATATATGGCACAAGAGTTTTGTCTCAGATGTATAAACTGTCTTACACATGTTTCTTTACAAGGAGGATGAATAAGAGAGCATGGGTTGAAGCAGAAACCAGGGACCACATCACTGCAGCCATGGCGCTGTCAGCTCATGTATTCATGGGTGCTCAGGGAGGTCAGAGCCACAAGACTCTTCACCGGGCCCAGACAGGTGTATGGCTACACTCAACAGATTTTCAAAGCCAAAATTTGGGACTCTGGGTCTGATGCATGAGTTTGTGTATGTGTGTGCAGGGGTGCAGGTGGGAGTGAAGGTTATTATGGTTGTGGTGGCGGTGATGGTATCTGACATTTGAGCATCCATTCTGTGTTTGTACTAACTGTCTCATTTTCTTCCCAGCAACTTAGTGAAATAAGTATTACAGTGTACTAGCTTCATTTTACGAGAAGAAAATTTGCTTCACCAGCATAGCTAACTCATGTAAAGTAAGACTACTAGTTCAAGGCGGAGCAAGGATCCAGAGTTCAAGTTTTTTCATTTAGACCATGGAGTCTTCAATATGACAGGATGCATGTAATTGAGCCTATGAGTGCAGAGGTAGGCAGGGAATATGAGATACAGAAGGGCAATGAACTTGGACTTCCTATCAGTGAAGGGCTTCAAAGGTAAACTCCTGACAAGGATCTCCAGATACATGTCCAGAGCTACACTGACAGGACTGAAGAAAGACAATATTCATCATACATCTTTAAATTTCAGTGCCATTTTTCTATTCTTTTTTATCTTTTTGAGTAGGAGTCTCACTCTGTCGCCCAGACTGGAGTGCAGTGGCATGCTCGTGGCCACTGCAACCTCGACCTGCTGGGCTCAGGTGATCCTTCTACCTCAGCCTTCCAAGCAGCTAGAACCACAAGCGCACACCACCACACCCGGCTAATTTTTTCTGTTTTTTGATTTATTGTAGAGATGAGGTCTCACCAAGTTGCCCAGGCTGGTCTCCAATCCCGGGACTTGCAATCCTCTCGCCTTGACCTCCCAAAGTACTGGGATTACAGGCATGAGACACAGTGCCTGGCTTCAGCGCCATTTTTCAATAATGAATTACCTGTTGTTCTCTGTGACCCAATACCTTATCTCCAGAATAGGAAAATTTTATCACCTCTATGCATGTGTGCAATATTGCAAAACTGTAAGCATTTATAGGATTCTTCAATTTTTGCAATCCTGCCTTGTCATTATGTTTCAACTTCACTATACAGAAAGTCTCAAAAACAAAAACAAAAAGTCATCTAGCCCTTTCAATCTCTGAGCGACTTTGATCTGGTCTTATAGTTGTCTAGAAAAAATGCATATGTGCAGCATAAATGTGATGCAAAAGGAAATATTAGGGACAGATTTCTGTGCAATTATTTAAGAGAAATTCTGGGGGACAGAATGTAGCTTGTGTAGACACTCCACAATTTTGAGCCTTGACCTCTTGGGCTCAGGAGATCCTTCCTTCTCAGCCTCCCATGTAGCTAGGACAACAGGCATGCACTGCCACATCCAGCTAATTTCTGAACTTTTTTGTAGAGATGAAGTCTTGCTATGTTGCCCAAGTTCGTATAGAACTCCTGGGCTCAAGCAATCCTCCTGCCTCGGTCTCCTAAAGTGCTGGGATTACAAAAATGAGCCACTGTGCCTGGCCTAAAATTCCTATTATTTAGAAATTAGTTAATTTAAGGTATTTTGTTATGCAACCCAGATGGACTAAGACAAATATAAATTCCACAAGGAAGCTGCCCAGTGTTCAACCCAGTACCAAGCACATAGTGGGTGTTCAATAAATAGATAACTGACTGGTCCTAAATATATGGCTTCATACTATTAGATTCAGGACAGTCTGGTCCGATTAAAGGAAGTAGGAATGGCTTTAAGGTTAAAAAGATACCTGACTCTATCAAGGCCCTGGCAGCATCCTAGCCACAATGGATTTGCGCTACCTTCCTAGACATGGGTTCTTGTGTCTTAAATTTCAAGGCTTCATAATGCTTAATATCACAGTTGTGAGTTCATCTTCTAGGAAAAGTATTATCCATCTACTCTGATCAGTGCCAATGATCTTTGTATCCAAGAAAATTATATTTCTTGGAGCCGCGATTTAAAAAAGTTAAAAAAATTTGCTGTTTCTATTTGGATAACCTATTTCATCTTGCTTTCTTACATGCCACTAAGAAATCCAAAGAGCATTGCTTTTCCTCAAGCAGTAGAAAAATTCCGAGAAGCCCAAAACTCTATTCGCATTTCCTTTCAGCATCACTTATGATGGACTATGTACAACGGACATCCTAAGAAAATAAAGAACCTGGCATATTTTGAATATCAAAACTAGAAAAGAAATTCTGCCTGATAATAGGAAAATGTGCACTGGAAGTATTTTCCACGATGTTTTAAAATCCACTTACTTTCCTAAGGGAAGCCAAAACTCTGCAGACACGATTTGTCTCTATTAGAGGCTGTTCGAATCTGAGTCAAATAGAACTTGCCAGGTAATGTTTTCATCCCTTCTACTTGAGCACTCCAATTTCCATGAAAGGAAAGTAATTTTCTAGAAAATACTGGAAGGATCCCGAGTTACTGTTTTTTCATTCATTTATCCTTTTTTCATTACCAAATATTAGATTTCTGTAAGGGTCAGGTGGGAAGGAGAGCAGTTCTCAAAAGTTTGCAGGTCAAAGAGCGCTGGATTATTTATAAGCTAAAATCAACAGAACAGCCCCACCTTCTGCAGGGTGGAATGTAATGCGGAAACATAACTTGTGGAAATAATCCAAACCAATGAAGGCAGATTAAAGTAACTGAGCATATACAAATATGCGTGACAACCCACAGATCACAAGAATATTTCTAGATAGTGATACAGGTAGAAGTAAAACAAAACCATAAATAAATAATCTAAGAACCTACCTTTAATTCACTCAACTACATACATATGAGACTGGTTTAAATCCCTAATTTTCAGTCCTTGATGTTTTCTTAGCTGGATATACTAATATGTAAAGTGTACTAGCTTACTGTTCTTTGAGGAAAGAAATTTTACTGCGTAAACCTGAGATAGCTGGAAATGAATTCTATAATTTTCATTAGCAAAATATGGTACCTGTACACACTACACAAAATGCATGGTGTTTTGGAGATGCCTATCTTTAACCTGCTTTTGGGTAGTTTCAAGACTTCTTAACAGTAGTATTTATACTCGCTAGTGGACAAATATGGAAAATTCATTACCAAAAGTAGTCAGTATATGGTTAGCTTTTCTTTTTTAACCATGGGATAAAAAGCTATATTCCTGTTTCAACTGTGTTCAAAACGGTGCCCTTGTTTAGGGGAAGGCATGATTTTCTCTGGTTCTGGCAGGTGCACAGACCAGTTATACCATACAGGCAGTGATATGCTGGCAAATGTTTAACAACGAGCTCTAAGGGGAAAAAAATGCTTACTGTAAATAAAGGATGTGTAGCATGCAGTTTACAAATAATAAATAATACTTTAAAAAAATAACAGATTCCATGCAGACAATGGATTTTCCCGGAATACTTTCAGTGAGTTTTCTGGGACTCTTCAATCTATAGCTGATCTGCGGTTTCAACTGACAAGTGGGTAAAGTTCTGACACAGATGCTGGCTGATATTTTTATTTAAGCTAACATTTTAGAAGAAAGTGAAAAAATTGAACACATAAGAGGGGGACCCCCAAAAATCCAGAATTTCTAAGTAAAATATTATGTATTTAGTCACTTTCAAAGTGCTCTCCATTTGATGATTGCATCATCATTTGATGAGGCACCTATCAAGACGCCTTTTCCACTGCCCAAAACAGTCTTTGAATGTGTCCATTTTGATGACTTTTAGTCTTTCTCTCATATTTTTTTTTCATCTATTCCACATAAAACATTTTCCTTTGAAGACTCTTTTCATAGGGGAAACAAAAATAAGTCACTTGGGCAACATGGAGTGAAAAGGGAGAGTCGGGCATAAGGGTCATGTCATTTTGGGCCAAAAACTGCTGAACACTCAGCTAGGTGTAGGCAGGTGTGCCTGTAAATCTCCCATCATGAAATGGGTAAACGTGTTGAAAGACTCTCCAAAAAAAAAAAAAAGAAAAATTACTGTAGTCAAACGCAGCCTCTCACGACATCATTAGCTGGGAAACTGATGCCACTGGATTCCTAGAATATATACCTAGCGGGGAAAGCCTGTACTACAACAGATTCACTTGCCAAAAAATTATTCTGGTTTTTTGGGGGCTTCCCCTCGTATGTTAAAATGTCACTTGTTTGTTAATGATATGAGTAAATTCTTTGCCGAATCAGATAACAGTTTTTGAATATCAGAAGAAAAATTTCCCCACAGAATTTGTGTGTATGTGTGTGTTATTCTCATGTAATGGCTGTAGACGCAACACACTTTTTGTTAGATTTGCACTAACATTTCCTTCATTGCGTTCTTAGTTGTAGACAAGCAACAAAATAATAAAACAAGCCCTGATCTGCAGCATTTGCCAATTTCAGCAGTGCAAATGCTTGGACATGGCCAGTTTCAAGGTAGCAATGTTAAGTCACCGAACACAAAGTTGGAAATTGATGTACAACCACACACCATTATGTAGAATTCCTGGCACGCAGATACAATTGATGCGAATGAGCTCAAAAGCACAGATAGCTGTGAATTACTTAGGGAATGATGAGTTTTGAGTATTTATTAACTATGTTTTTAATATAATTTATTTAATGACATTTCATATCATTTAATTTTTTTTTTTTTTGAGTTGGAGTCTCATTCTGTTGCCCAGGCCGGAGTGCAGTGGCATGCTCGCAGCCACTGCAGCCTGGAGCTGCTGGGCTGAGGAGATCCTTCCACCTCAGCCTTCCAAGTAGCTGGAACCACAGGTGTGAGCTAGCACACCCGGCTAATTTGTTGATTTATTGTAGAGATGAGATCTCACCAAGTTGCCCATGCTGGTCTCGAACCCTTGGGCTCAGGCAATCCTCTCACCTCGGCCTCCTAAAGTGCTGGGATTACAGGCTTGAGTCACTGTACCTGGCTTCATTTAATTTTAATATGATTAAAATGTCACAAAATTTCTCAAGTTCCAAAATCCTGTAGCCAGTCCTGGCTGGCCCCCGCAAAAGCTTTCCGGATTCTGAGCTTGAAGGGCAAATGTATTTCCCAGACAATTTTCCCTCAGCCACATATCACTAACCTCCAATTATCAGTGACCCTGAGGCCCAAGTTTCCCTGCTATGAGTTAACCAGTCTAAAGGGGATAGGATGCCAGGTAGGAAGTTTCCAGTAGAGTCTTAACATTTAGTAAAAAGCCTGTAGAAGAAAATGACTGTAGCACAGCCATGTGACCTGAAGGCAGTACTCAGTTTTCTTACCTACAGAATGGGGAGATTACATTTCCCAGGGCTGCTATAAGGATTAGAAACAATGCACGCAAAGCTCCCACAATAATGACTCAGACAATCGATGCTCAATAACTCAATGGTTATCATTAAGATGATAACAGAATCACTGTCAAAGATTCCATTTCTGGACATATATGGGTCAGTTGGGGTGAGCTATATCCTCTCCTCCAACAGAGAAGTAGTTTTCTTTCTTTCCCTTCCTTCCTTTCTTTTTTTGAATCGGGGTCTCACTCTGTCACCCAAAGCTGGAATGCAGTGGCACAATAATGGCTCACTGCATTCTTGACCTGGGCTCAGGCCATCCTTTCACCTCAGCCTCACCGAGTAACCAGGATTACGGGTGCACACCACCATGCCCAGCTAATTTTTTGATATTTTTGTAGAGATGAGGTCTTGCTATGTTGCTTCTGGACTCAAGAGAACCTCTTGCCTGGGCCTCCCAAAGTGCTGGGATTACAGATGTGAATCATCCCTTTCAGATGAGAAGCAGTTTTCCAATGTGACTGACAGATGAGCAGGTTTGAGAAAAGCCCAGTCACAATCAGTGTCCTTGAGTACGTGGAAGGACATGCTGACATGCTGACCTGGCTTTCAAGGATTGCTATCTTCATCTCTTTTCAAAGATACCAAAAATGAAAGTGAAGACCTATTGTATTAGAAGAGTTTCAGCACAGACCCAAAGGGTAAATTTCCACAGTAAATGTTTTCTGTAGGAATCCTGGCAGAGGTTGTCTTTTAGGTGCTGCAAGTTAGGAAGACAGTTGCCTCCTGTGTAATCAGCAGAGATAACAGAAGCATCTTGTTTAGATAAAAGATAAAATCTTTCAAAGAGACTTGAGAACAACTTAAGCACTACTTTTGGGATTCCAGTCTTTTTCAGACTCTTTCTTTTTTTTTTTTTGAGTCAAGAGTCTCACTCACCCAGGCTGTAATGCAGTGGCATACTCATGGCCGCTACGGCCTCGACCTGCTGGACTCAGGCGATTCTTCCACCTTAGCCTTCCAAGTACGTGGAACTACAGGCACAAACCACCATGCCCGGCTAATTTTTCTTGACTTATTGTAGAGAAGAGGTCTCACCAAGTTGCCCAGGTTGGTCTCCAACCATGGGCTCAGACAATCCTATCACCTTTACCTCCCAAAGTACTGGGATTATAGGCACGGGCCACCTTGCACAGCCTAGATCCTTTCTTTATCCCTCCTTCCTTTTAAAAAAGTAGACATTTGAAGAACAAAGCAAAACAACACATACAAAAAGGCTTACATTATTTTTTTCTCATGTGAAATTGGAGTGATAATACCTATTCTATGGAGGTATTATCACTACATAGAGTTGCATTTAATGAACTAAAGGATCTAGCCAGGGACTGTGTCTAGCACACTACCTGGTGCAAAGACCTAATGATCACCGAAAGGAGGTACCTATAGAAACCTAGAATCAACTTAGTTTAGCATAGTCTTTTTGTCTCAGCATAGTCATTTTCCCTTAGATTTTACCCCTGACACACTTTGACTCTAGCACAGGTTAGACATAGATACATAAATTTCCAAAAGGCAGGTTTTAGGAAGTGTTCAGACATTTTGCTGCAGGCCAAGCTGGCAGCCTATCCCACCCCCTAAGCAAATCTCCATCAGATGCAAGACCAGGACAGCTCACCCTTTCAATTCATGGTTTAGCTAATAATCTCTAGTAAACTTTCAGGTTCCTTGTCAAGGCAGAAGATCAAAGATCACCCCTTGGCTGACTGAAGCCATAAAGATGATAATAAGACCATCTTCTGTTCAAGGAGTTTGTGGACTGCAAATAGTCTGACAAGTCTCTTGCAGGAAAACCACCTCCCCTTGTCTCCTCCCATCTAGCCCACCACCTGAGGGCATGAGATGCTAATGTCTGGCAACTTCAAGATCTAAGACTCATGTGGCTACAATCAACACCAAAGACCTGCAGCCCTGGACATTCTTACCCCAAAGACCCTTAAATATACCCAGTTCTTGGTCTTTCCATGCCACCCTTTCCTCTGAGTGTTGACCCCCTCTTCAATCTGTGAAAGGTGAATAATAAACTTTACTTCTCTCTACTTTCTTCCTTGCCCAAGGCATCGGCATCAGCTCTGGCACCAGCACCAGCAACAGCCCACCTACCCTCAGTTTACACTTTCATCTGGTGGTTCATTTCAGTGGACCCTTTCTTTTTTTTTTGAGTTGGAGTCTCACTCTGTCGCCCAGACTGGAGTGCAGTGGCCGCTCCCGGCCACCGCAACCTCGACCTCCTGGGCTCCGGCGATCCTTCAGCCTCAGCCTTTCGAGTAGCCGGAATTACAGGCATGTGCTACCATGCCCGGCTGATTTTTTTATTTTTTTTTATTTTTTACGTAGAGATGAGGTCTTGCTGCCCAGGCGGGTCTCAAACCCGCAGGCTCAGGCAATCCACTCACCTCAACCTCCCAAAGGCGCGGGATTACAGGCTGAGCCACCGAACCCGGCTCAGTGGACCCTTTCAATCACTATTGTAGGTAGCACACAAGCTATATTCTTCCCTCCTCAATCAGCTCAAGGTTGGAGGGGGCAGAGGCTCCAGACAAAACACCAGTGAAGAGGCAGCTTTCTCTTGTCTTGTAAATGCGCAAGTGGTTGGCTGACTTGACTCCATTTTTCCCTCTCCAGAATACACTCTGTTTTTCCAAGAATACAAAGAATAGCCCACTGGTGATAGTTTTTAACCAGATCAAATCTCAAGGAAGTAAGAGACTCTATGCCCCCACTTGTCCTTCTGTATACATTTATTCTTTATTTTGGATTTCAGAGACACCAAGGATGAATTGAAAAGCCACAGACAATTTCAGCAAATATTGACAGTTTCAAGCCCAGAACGGACATCAGCACCACTGGGGAGTCAGCCTAACCTTAACATATAGGATATTTATAGCATCAGTAATATGCAATCATATGGTTCAGGAGAAAATGCAAAGGAAGAAACATATATGAGTCTTAAAGCTAAAAATAGTGAAAGAAAAGATTTAATGGCTTCTAACTTAAAATATCTAGATCTAGAATAGATATATTTATATTACACATTATTGAAGACAATTCTGTATTTGTTTCAGAGGAAATCACTGAATTTAGCCCAGAAATATTTTAAGTCATAAAGACTTTAGGTGATATATTGTTAAATCTGGTGTAACTTAATTCAGTTATTTGAGTTCTAACTGCCATATCACCATGTTTTATGAAAATTCAAGCTGGATTTCTAGGTAGAAAACATTCTAATTATTTTTTACAAGGCATAGAATACAATAAACCAAATATTGTCAGTTTAAAAAAACTCTAACCACGAGCACTGAACTAGACCTAAATTCAATTTTTAAAAGCAATAATAATAAAGTAGAATTTTTTTCTCTGGTGGTAGAGTTTATATCATGTACACTAGGATTAGTGAAGGAATGGTTCTCATGAACAGTTAAACTACAGTATCTTTAAATCTGAATACACACTGCTATACCATTGCACACAAATTTGGAGAAATACAAAGTAAATTTATGGGATCAGTCTTTCAATAAGTGTTTCCTCCTCTTTCTGGAAAAGTTCAAAAGAAACTGGTTTTTGATTTTTTAAAAAATTCTTTTTATTTTTTTAAGGATTTTTCTTACCTCCCCAGGCCTTTGTCCTGGTCAGATATACACTGGAGGGGTTTTGTTCTTTTCTTCTCTTTTTGCCAAAGAGGTGCTCCAAAGGCTTGCATCCCAAGGCTACAATCCTAACCAGTTCTAGGTTCTTAGAACATCACACAGTTGTACAATGGTTAAAAGCAAAACTGAAAACCCAGCCCTGGGCCCTTTTGGGTGGGGTGTGGCTGTAGGTTGCCTTGTGGCACTGTGATTGCTTAAGACCAAACATTCTGATAGCATGAGGTACAGTGGTTACAAGTTAAATATCGGGCGCTGTATACCTTTCCTTGCTGAGGACATGAGTGACAGCATGAAATCCCAGTAGTCACCACTCTTCAGGGTTAAATATTTTCAACCATTAGTATTCAAGCAGTACCCGGATAAAAACAAACCCCACGCTAACTTCCGTCTCTTGGAGTTGGGGCTTGAAATATTTAAATACCATGACAATGGAAAAACTCCATTTTAAAAATTCTGAAGTTAAGTCAGAAATCACCATTTCTGTTTGTACGGGCATGTGTTGCTTAACAATGGGGACATGTTCGGAGATGTGCATCGTTAGGCACTTTCGCTGTTGTGGGAACATCATGGAGCGTACTCACACAGACCTAGATGGTCTAGCCTGCTACACACCTAGGCTACACGGACTAGTCTATTGTTCCTGGGCTGCAAACCTGTACAGCGTGTGACTGTATTGAATACTGTAGACAATTGGAACATAATGGGAAGCATTTGTGTATCTAAACCTAAAAGGTACAGTAAAAATATGGGATCAAAGACAAAAAAAATGGTACCCTTGTATAGGGCATTTAACACAAATGGAATATATAAGATTGGAAGTTGCTCTGAGTGAATCAGTGAGTTAGTTGTGAGTGAATGTGAAGGCCTAGGACATGACTGCACATGACTGTAGATTTTACAAGCACTATATGCTTAGATGACACTAAATTTATTAAAAAATATTTTTTCTTCAACAACAAATTAACTGTCGCTTACTATAACTTTTTTACTTTATAGACTTTCTAACTTTTAAAATTTTGGGATTTTATATTAGCACTTAACTTAAGACACAAGCATACCTCCTGAAGGACCCATGAGAGGCTAGTTTTTTGGTATTTTTCTTCTTCTTTTTTTTGAGTTGGAGTCTCACTTTGTCATCCAGGCTGGAGTACAGTGACACGCTCACAGCCACTGCAGCCTCAACCTGCTGGGCTCAGGCGAGCCTTCCACCTCAGTTTTCCAAGTGGCTAGAGCTACAGGTGTGCATCACCATGCCTGGCTAATTTGACTTATTGTAGAGACGAGGCCTCACCAAGTTACCCAGGCTGGTCTCGAACCCCTGGGCTCAGGCAATCCTCTCGCCTAGGCCTCCTAAAGTGCTGGCATTACAGGTTTGAGCCACTGTGCCTGGCAATTTTATAGTTAACTTAAAGAAAAAAAAGTAGAAGCCAGGTGCAGTGGCTCAAGCCTATAATCCCAGCACTTTGGGAGGCCATGGTGAGAGGATTGCCTGAGCCCAGGGGTTCAAGACCAGCCTGGGCAACTTGGTGAGACATCGTCTCTACAACAAATAATTTAAAAAAAAATTAGCTGGGCATGGTGGTGCATGGCTGTAGTTCCAACTACTTGGAAGGCTGAGACTGAAGGATTGCCTGGTTTTAGCAGGTTGAGGCTGTGGTGCCACTGTACTCCTGTCAGGGTGACAGAGTGAGACTCCAACTCAAAAAAAGAAAAAAAAGTAGAAAGACTACACTCTAAGATAATGATAAAAAGTACAATATCGGGCTGGGCACATTGGCTCATGAGTAATTTTGTAACATTACAAAATTACTTGGCTCACACCTCAATTTGTAGTCTATTGAAGTACTTTAGAATCTCAAAGCAAATATAGAATTCTTTTTTTTTTTTTTTTTTCGTTGGAGTCTCACTCTGTCACCCAGGCTGGAGTGCAGTGGGAAGCTCACGGCCACTACAGCCTTGACCTGCTGGGCTCAGGCAATCCTTTCACTCTTCCAAGTAGCTGGAAACAGGTGTGCAACATCACACCTGGATAATTTTTTAAAAAAAATTATTGTAGAGAGGAGGTCTCGCCAAGTTGCCCAGGCTGGTCTCAAACTGCTAAGCTCAGACAATCCTCTTGTCTTCAACTCTCAAAGTGCTGGGATTAGAGGCTTGAGCCACTGCATTCAGCAAAATATAGAATTCTAAGGACCACATATTGCAGCATTGT
The DNA here is from genome assembly GCF_000164805.1 of Carlito syrichta. Taxonomy (NCBI): domain Eukaryota; kingdom Metazoa; phylum Chordata; class Mammalia; order Primates; family Tarsiidae; genus Carlito; species Carlito syrichta. The sequence goes on along the minus strand of NW_007253880.1, from coordinate 584,549 downwards.
TCACAATAGCAAAAATATGGAACCAACCATGCTGCCCATTGAAACTGGACTGGATAAAAAAAAAAATGTGGTACATATACACATGGAATATTATGCAGCCATAAAGAAGGACAAAATTACAAACTTCACAGCAACTTGGATGGACTTAAGAGTCTATTATGCCGAGTGATCTCTCACAGAAACAAAGAACTGAGTACCACATGTTCTCATAAGTGGACCTTGAACAATTATTGCAATACTTTAAGAAAAGGATTGGCAGTATTGGGAATCTGCCAGGTGGGGGTGGGGCATACCTTATCAACAAGGGCACCTGCATAATGAACATTTGTATACCTAAACCTGAATTGTACCATACATCTTTAAAATAAAAAAAAATTTAAAATACTCGAATAGGGAATAAAATAAAATAATCTATTCTAGGCCTATATGTACCCATATGTATCTAGTACTGTGTTAACCATTGTAGAAAAATAAAAAAGTATATAACTCATTCTTTCCAAGAAATTTTAATCTACTTTAGAAGATGAGTCCCAACATTTGAAGCAATTTGATAACTAAAACACAAAGCAACAAGGCACTGGATTCTGGTGTGATAGCAACTCAGTCTTCAACTTAACTCCCACTGCATCTACTGTCTGAGCTAGATCACTACTCCATAAGCAGTGTGATAGAAATATAACTTTTAGTTTGTTAAACCCCAGGGTAGCCAGAAATGCTCATTTCCGGAGCAATCAACTAAGATCTACGCAGGAAGGTCACATGTAGAAGTGGTTATCAAATGCAACTCCAGCTGTCCACTGGTTAAGATATGAATGAATGAATAACAGATATGGGTTTTCCTTGGTGAAATGTATGGCTTACTAATCAAGAAAATACATTTTCGAAAAAGACACTCTTTGTGGGATTTCCTGATGCTGCATGAACAGGGAATTAGAATCTAGTGAAGGCTGTAGTCTACACCCTCAGGTGTGCTGTCTGAGGCTGGATTTGCAGTCCTGGGACCTGCCAGTCTGCCATCTGGTGCCTGATGCTGACTGTATTGTGAAGGTAAGTGCAATTCTGGCCCTCAATTACTGGGTATGTGACTGGCTGTCAATTCTTTAGGTTAGTTTTCCACCCATGAAATGAGGATAACAACATTGACCTAGTGGGGTTACTATAAAAATAAAAACAATTATGTACATAGTTCCATTGTTAGTTTCCCTCATTGTTAGTTTCACGTTTCTGTCCCATTGCTATCCTCTTTTGATCTCAGAGGAAACATACACACGTTTGCAGATTTGAAATGAAGAACTGCTTGCTCTCCACTCTCCAATTTTAGTTTCTTTAGTCTGAACAAGTTTTGGAATTGTGAACTTGGTGCCTATCACAAGTCCATCTTAAATCTAGACACCTTGAAGCATCAGAGAAACTGATGTCTTTGGCTTTAACCCTCTACCCTTTTTCTTATAACCAGGGCCCTTCCAGAACGGATCCTGCCCATCATACTCTTGGCCTCTCCATGAGGGATGACTGCTTTGACCTCTCTCAACACCACCTCAGTCATTTGCTTTAGATGCACTAAGGATGTGGGTGTCTACTTAACCTTCACTTCTCTTTAAAAGCCCTTTCTTTACTAAGCAGTAAATGATGCCAAACGATCACAGAGTGGCTATTAGGTGCTCCAAGCAGTTCCCAATGATCCTTGCCTTCTGGTATCAGGTTTTGTATAGTTCCCTTCCCACAGTGAATCAAGGCTGGTGTGACCCTGCCTGTGTGAGACCAAGAGAATATGACAGAACGATGGGGTGAGAGCCTCAAGGCTAGGTTAGGAAAGGCATTGCAGCTTCTGTAACGTTCTTTCAAGCTGCTCGCTCTGGAAGAAGTCAGCTGCCATGCTGTGAGGACACAGAAGCATTCCTGGGTCATCTGGCACCCCACCAACTTGAGCCACCTTGGAATTATATCCTTAACTCCCGTCAAGCTTCCATGCCTAAGATCAAGCCCATATCTGACTGCAACCTCATGAGAGGTCCCAGGCCAAAAGACCCAACTGGGCCACTGCTAAATACCTGGGTCACAAAAATTGTCAGAGCTGATAAATGTTTATGATAATTTTAAACCACTGAGTTTTGGGGCAACATCATACCGTGATAGATGACAATGCTGAGAATGCATTTCTTGGATGCATCATGGCCTCATGATGGAGACAATATAACACAAGTAAAGTATTTTCAAAAAGGAACCCACTTTACACTTCATTTGTTACTCTGGGACACCTTCTCTTCTTGAAGCATGAATGCTAATTTATTGTGAAAGGACTGCTATGGACGGAATGTTTGTGTCTCCTTCAATTCATACATCGAAGCCCATTTCATACATCAAAGCTCATTTCATACATCAAAGCCCTAATGTGATGGCATTAGGAGGTGAGGCCTCTAGGAAGTGATTAGATCATGAGGGTGGGGTCCCCATAATGAATTAATGTCTTTGTAAAAAGAGGAGGAGACACAAGATAGTTTCAGCTCTCTGCATGCATGCCGCCCAAGAAAGGTCATGTGAGACATGGCCCACACTCTGACTTGGGACTCGTAGCCTTCAGAACTATAAGAAATAAATGTTTGCCGTCTAAGGCACTCCTTCTATGGTAACTTGCTATAGTAGACTAAACAAAATAAGACAGAAATGTTTTATATATGAGTATAGAACATAGAGAGTAATTTCTGATTACTTACAGAGAAAAACACAGACAGCATATAACTCTCCCTTTGGTCTTATATGAAAACTTACTGCAAGACTCCAGTAACTTTGCAAAGAATGGATTCAACTTCTGTTAGACACACAAGGCTCAGGGCATGTCCATGAAATCACTGTCAGTGACTAATTTGTTACACAAATAATACATGATCATTGTAGAAGAATTACAAAACACAAATAAAACAAAAATGTAATGAATACCATTCAAAGATAGTCCCCATTGACTTGGAAATTACTGCCAGCCTTTACTTCTATTTCCCATAAAAATAAACTGTATTTTCCATGTCAAGAAATGTACCCAGGCACTTAATAGTTTTTAACAGCTAGATTATAGAAAATTTGGATCATTTAAAAATTATCCTATTAAAATGAATGCCAGTGTATTATCTCATAGGTAAATATGTGTCTACTCATTTTCCACGACTGACACTGGGATCAGAGTTCCTTAAAATCGGCAATTAATTTCTGGGAAGCCAAAATTTAAGGATATTGTTAAGTATGTCAACAAATATTTGCTTTAAAAGAGGGGAAAGAACCCTAAATGCATAAAACTTCAGGAATTGTTTATTCCACTGCAGTATGTCATGAGAACATTCGCATCCATTTGGACGATGTGACTTAGGACGAACCTACTTGAGCTTGTGTCATGATTTACATCAGTGGGCACTCAAACAGGGTGCTGGTACCTCGGGAAGTTATTAAGATGAAGCACTGGGGATTAGGAGAGTTCTGAGAACTCCTGATATCTGCTTATCTCATCTGTTAAAAACACTTATTTCGTGCACAATAATGTTTATAAAGTACTAGTATAGCAGTATAAGCGTATTATGCAAATATACACGTAAACATCGTGCCAAATTTTTATTTTTATTATTTATTTATTTATTTGAGTTGAACTCTCACTCTGTCGCCCAAGCTGGAGTGCAGTGTTACACTCCCAGTCACATAGTCTCGACCTGCCGGGATCCGGCGATCCTTCCGCTCAGCTTTCCAAGTAGCTGGAACTACAGGCATGTGCTACCACGCCCAGTTAATTTTTTGATTTATTGTAGAGATGAGGTCTCACCATGTTGCCCAGGTTGGTCTTGAACCCGCTGGCTCAGGCAATCTTCTCACCTTGGCCTCCCAAAGTGCTGGTATTATAGGCTTGAGCTACTGTGCCTGACCTGAATTTTTAACTGATAGGTTGCGTGATCCAAACATGTTGGAAAACACTGATTTAGATCAGTACTAGTCAAACGTGAATGTGCTCAGGAATCTTCCGGGGTCTGTTGTTAAACCTGGCAGGTGTAGGGTAGCACCAAATTCTGTCTTTTCAACAAGCTCTCAAGTGATATCCACGCTATTGGTCCAGAGGCCCCACTCAGAGAATAAATGATTTATGTCACTCTTTCTCTGGCCTCCACAGCACCTGGTGCTGACTCAGAGATCTCGTCACATACTCAAAGACTTTCATTACACAAACAAGCAACGAATGAATAAAAATTAAAGGATTGTGCTACAATCACTTGGTTATGCACATTTCTATCAGTTACTTTTCTTTTCTTTTTTTTTTTTTTTTTGAGTTGGAGTCTCACTCCGTCACCCAGGCTGGAGTGCAGTGACACGCTCATGGCCACCGCAGGCTCGACCTGCTGGGCTCAGGCGATCTTTCCGCCTCAACCTTTCAAATAGCTGGAACTACAGGCATGTGCCACCACACCTGGTTAATTTTTCTTGATTTATTGTAGAAACGAGGTCTCACCAAGTTGCCCAGACTGGTCTTGAACTCCTGGGCTCAGGCAATCTTTTCACCTCGGCCTCCCAAAGTGCTGGGAATATAGGCATGAGCCACCGCACCCAGTCAAAACATGTAATTTTATAAATTTTGTGTGTGTTTGTGTGTGTGTATATACTTACAGTCTTGACATAAAATGTATTTTTTTTAAATTGTGGGTTTTAGTCAAACTCATTGGATTTAGAAGTTCATGAATGCAGAAGATTCTAGAAGTGCCCCATATACAGATCTAGTGAATGCTAATTTAGCACTAGATATAATCTTAAAATAAATTCAGGTATCTTGAGTCAGAAAGTGTTACAGTTTTTCTGTTGTATTTTTTTTCCTGCTTTTTTTTGAGATAGGGTCTTGCTCTGTTGCCCAGCCTGGAGTATAGTGGTGCTCACTGCCGCCTGTAGGCTCCAACTTTTGGGCTCAAGTGACCTTCCTGTACCAACCTCCTGAGTAGCTGGGACTACAGGTGAGAGCCACCACAGCTAGCTAATTTTTTTTTTTTTCTTTTTCTTTTTTCTTTTTGTAAAGATGGGGTCTTGCAATGCTGCCTAGTCTGTTCTCGAACTTCTGGTCTTGTGATCCTCCCACTTTATTCTCCCAAAGTGCTGGGATAACAGGTGTGAGCCACTGTACCTAGCCTGAAAATGCTATGGTTTGAATGTCTGTCCCCTCCAAAACTGATGTTAAAATGTATTGCCCTTGTAGCAATGTCAAGAGGTGGAAACATTAAGAGATGATTAGGCCAAAAGGACTAATGAATATAATTGGTGCTGTTATAAAAGGATAAATTTGGCCCTCTCTTGTGCTCCCTTGCGTTTCTACCCTCTGCCATGGAATGACACAGCAAGAAGGTCCTTGCCAGATGTTGGTTCTTCGACCTTGGAATTCCAAGCCTCCTGAACCATAAGTCAATACATTTCGGCTCATTATAGATTACCCAGTCTTTGGGTCTTCTATTATAGCAGCACAACACATATTAAGATAGAAACATTCCACTTAACTGGTCAATAGAACACTTTTTTATTCCTAGGTTCTTGACTCTGAATGGTTACTCAGTGAACTCCACCATCTTTCTCTAGCCTACTCCCAGAGACATGAATCACCACCACATTTTCCTCGAGTATCTATTTAATCAGTCTCCAAATAATTTCTGGCCCCACCACAATATCAAAAATGTCTGCACAAAGTTAATCTGTGAGCCGGTCTTGGTGGCTCAGCCTGTAATCCTGTGCCTTTGGGAGGCTGAGGTGAGTGGATTGCCTGAGCCCGCGGGTTCGAGACCCACCTGGGCAGGCGAGACCTCATCTCTACAATAAATCCAAAAATTAGCCAGGCGTGGTAGCGCATGCTTGTAATTCCGGCTACTCAGAAGGCTGAGGCGGAAGGATCGCTGGAGCCCAGCAGGTCGAGGCTGTGGTGGCTGGGAGCGGCCGCTGCACTCCAGTCTGGGCGACAGAGTGAGACTCCAACTCAAAAAAAAAAAAAAGAAGTTAATCTGTGATCTCAATCACCAAATCTAATAACTTGTTCTTAGTCCTCAATCTCAGCAATGGACTGAATGTTTACATCTCCTCCAAATTCCTGTGCTGCAGCCCTAATTCCCAGTGTGACTATATTTGAAGATGGGGCTTTTATGGAGGTAATAAAGGTTAAATGAGGTAACAAGAATGAGGTCCTAATCTGATAGAATGTGCCCTTATAAGGAGAAACACCAGAGAGTCACTTTTCCCTTTATGAGGGGGTCACACAAAAAGCTGGAATTTTTTTTTGGAGGACAGGTCCCTTATATAGTACAGGCTTCCCCCACTAGGCGAGTGTTCTAGGAACCCACCAGCATCAATGTACCAGCTAGCATTTGTGTGAGAAGCTGCATTTGGCTTCAGTGAATTTTTTTTAAAAGATTCTTTTAATGTGTTTGACCATTTCATGATGGGTGATTTAAGAGTGCTGAGTGTTCAGCAGCTTTTTGGCCCAAAATGGCATGATCCCTGTGCCCCACCCTCCCTATTCACCTGATCTTGCCCTAAGTGACTTTTTGTGTTTCCCTAGATGAAAAAAGTCCTCAAAGGGAAATGTTTTGCTGATGTGGAAGAGGTGAAACAAAAAACAGCAGACACGCTAAAAGGTATCAAAATCGATGAGTTCAAAAGCTGTTTTGAGCAGTGAAAAAAGCATCTCAATGGGTGTATTGCATCAAACAGGGAGTACTTTGAAGATGACTGATGTTTAAACATGAAAGAATACACAATTTTTTATAAATAAATTCCAGGTTTTATCGAGTCCCCCCTCATATGCATGCACACATCAAGGAAGGGCCATGTGAGGACATAGTGAGAGTGAGAAGACACCATCTGGGTGCCAGAAGAGAACCCTCTCCAGAAACCAAATCAAAACCAGTCTGGAGACATCCTCACTTCCGGAACTGCAAAAAAAATGAATTTCTGTTGATGAAACCACCCATTCCATGGTATTTTGCCCAAGCTGACTAATACAAGCTCCTTGAATTCTGTCAGCACCTGGGAACAGCCGAGTGGAGCAAGCTTTGGAAATGGACTTTAATTTTGAAATAAGGAGCTACCACTGACCAGCTGGTGGTGGGCATAAGAAACTTATTTGATTTCTCAGAGACTTTGTGATCTTTGCTGAAAAGTGGAAGTGAGCTCTATTTCAAAGTGTTGTATTAAAAAATCAGTGCTTTTCCAGGGAGGGCAGCCATTGCTTCACAGGGGACACTTAAAAATGTGGGCGGTGACTTGATTTTTAGTGTTTCAATGACAAGAGGATATAAAAAGCATTTAATACTTATGTGCTAATCAAACTGTAATGTGTGGTCTTGTCCAGCACAACAAAGAATTCTCTTGTTGCAGACCAGCTGCACCCCCCCGGGAAAACATTAGAAAAATGTATAAAGTGTCTGTCTTGTAGATAATAAGTGCCACTTTTCACTTTCCTGGTAGTTTTAAGAATAGTTTCTTTCACCTATAATAATGCTTAAGGCATCTTATAAATGAAAATGGTCTTATATTTAATCTTCAAGTCGTATACCTCTGAGTAGAATGATGAGGAAAAGAGAGAGAATTGTAAACTTCAGATCACCTGTTGTAGTGTCACAGACAGAGCAGATGCCAATAAATGTTTATGAAGTAAGCCTAAAATAATCGGTAAACTAATATGCTAGGAAATGAGAATTAAGAAAACCTTATGGTAACAAGTGGGTTCGTTATTATTATTTTTTTTTGATAAACACTTTAAAAAATATATTAGAATCCAGTAATTCCTCATTGATTAGGATAAATAATTACATGTGCTTAGACCTCTGTGTAGATTTGTTGGTAAATACCATCTTCATTTAAATGGGTGTTGGTGGAGTATCCGGTAATGACAGTGGATGGAACACACTTGAAGATTTTGGTCTCTTCCTGAATTGTATTAAAATGAGAATGTCCCCCTTCTGGGAATATATCCAGAGGAACTTAAATCACTCTACAAAAAAAATACCTGCACACGCATGCTTATTGCAGCACTATTCACAATAACAAAAACATGGAACCAACCGTGCTGCCCATTGAAACTGGACTGGTTAAAAAAATAGAATATTACATAGTCATAAAGAAGGACACAATTATGGACTTTGCAGCAATTTGGATGGATTTAGAGTCTATTATACCCAGTGATCTACTACAGAAACAAAGAACTGAGTACCACATGTTCTCACTCATAAATGGACCCTGAACATTCATCATAATGCTACATGAAAGGGATTGGCACTAGCAGGAGACTGCAGGGGCAGGTGGGGGGTGGCACATAATATCAATAAGGGTACCTGATCCTAACCCAGGAGAAGTGGGAACCAAAGGGAGGACCAGACTTTACCTGTATGATGACCACTTATGTACCTAATCCTGAATTGTACCCCACATCTTTAAAATAAAAAAATAAAAGCACAATAATAATTATATACATATATGCATATACATATACATACATATATTAAACCACAGAACTGGGAGAGGTGACAGTGACAGCATTTGAGAGCTAGGAAGCAAGTAGATGCATGGCCACTCACTCAGTGGGCCTAAGAAAGCTGAACCAGGGCTGGCAGTGATACCAGCTGACAGCAGAGGGTCCTGAAAAGGCTCTAAAATCAACAGCAGATGCAGGTACCTCAGGTAGAGGGGGAGACTGAGGCCAAATTGGAGAGCACTTGAACTGTGTTTAAGAAGCAGCTGGCTGGGTACGGTGGCTCACACCTGGAATCCCAGCACTTTGGGAGGCAAAGGTGAGAGGACTGCCTGAGCCCAGGGGTTCAAGACCAGCCTGGGCAACTTGGTAAGACCTCATCTCTACAATAAATCAAAAATTAGCCAGGCGTGGTAGCACGTGCCTGTAATTCCAGCTACTTGGAAAGCTGAGGCGGAAGGATCGCGGGAGCCCAGTCGGTCAAAGCTGCAGTGGCTGGGAGTGTGCCACTGAATTCCAGTCTGGGCAACGGAATGAGAATCCAAATTAAAAAAAAAAAAAAAAAAGAGATAAAAGAAATATAAACCTCATGTATATATATTGGCTTCATTAAGCCACAGAATAATGCTGTTAAAAAAAAGGGCATTCAGAGACCCAAAAAATCGCCCAGAAACTAAAAAACATGACTGCATAAATATAAACCTCACTTGAAGGAATATAAGTTAAAATGGAAGAAATTAGAGCCAAAAGGCAAAGAAATGGGTAAAAGGAAAGATAAGAAAAGCAGGTAAACAATCCAGGAATTTCTGAAGACCTAGAAAATTAAACAAAATAAAAACCCACAGGGGAAGAAAATAGCTACAAAATAATTCAAGAAAATTCCCCTAGGTGGAAGGTAGATTTTCTAGATTTAAAGGACCACTGAGTATCAATTACAGTGAATGAAAACAAACTCACACCAAGGGATATCATTGTGAAATTTTGCAACATAGGATAAAGAAACTTCAACCACCTTCTAGAAAAGAAAATAAGGCTCAATATAAAAGATGGGGAATTGGAATGGTGTTATATTTGTCAACGGCCGTACTGTGAGCAGGAAGATGAAGCAATATCCTCAGAATTATAAAAAGAAGAAGAAGAAAAAAGATTTCCAACCCTAGAACTAGCTATGCAACTACTCTATAAAGTAGGAAGGTAGACTGGAGACAGTTTTAGACAGCCAATTCTTCAAAAATGTTGACCTCTATTTGCTTTCTTTTTTTTTTTGAATTGGAGTCTCATTCTGTGACCCAGGTGGAGTGCAGTGGCGTGCTCACGGCTACTGCAGCCTCGACCTGCTTGGTTCAGGCTATCCTTCTGCCTCAGCCTTCCAAGGAGCTGGAACTACAGGCATGAGCCACCACCCTCGCTAATTTTTTGATTTATTGTAGAGACAAGGTCTCGCCATTTTGCTCAGACTGGTCTCAAACACCTGAGCTCAGGCAATCCTCTCGTGTTGGCCTCCCAAAGTGCTGGGATTATAGGCATGAGACACCGTGCCCAGTCTCCCATTTGCTTTTTCTTAGGAAGCTACTGGAGCATGTAGTCCATAAAAATCAGGGAATAAAACAAGAAAAAGGAAGATGTGAATTTTAGGAAACAGGAGTTCCAACATAAGAGAAATGAAAGGTGACAGGGGATCCCGGGATGACCAGGCAGAAAAAGCGACCAGCCCAGATCAGCAGGTCAGAAGTCTGGAGGAGAGACTTCCTCAGAAGTGTAACACTGAGAGAATTGATAAGACACCTGATATGAAACTGACAGACTCACTGAATGTCTTGAAAGAATATTAACAACTGGCAAATATTTCAATATTGAATGAAAGGTAGGTACTTCTAAAACACACAATAAAAACCAGACAGACAAAATAAACAAGCCAAAAAATTAACTCCAGGGATATTAAGTTGTATGGAAAAGACAAAAAGTATACACCCCATTTCTGAATATCATGTATAGTCATAACAATGTAAATAATGTAAGTTGGATATTTTTCTAATCAAAATTGAGATATAACTGTATCATGAGATGGAAGTTGATCGCATTCTCCAGGGGGAAAGTCAATGTACAATGCCCAAAACAAACAAAAACAAACGAACAAAAAAATCAAGGAGAAGCAATACACATTTGACATTATGGTTTCAGGAGGTAAATACCAGGCAGAGAGCTGAAAATGGTTTTTTATTGTGAAAGTGGAATGGAAGCAGACTCGCTAGAAACTGCTCCTTTCCTAAAGAAACCTTGCAAAATTTGCAGATTCTTTATCCTCTAGTAACTTTGATAACATTTAAAAAAGAATTGAAGTATAATAGGATAGACAGAGCTAAAAATAAAGGCTTTATCAAAATATGTGATCTGGTAAATAATGTTGGTGGTGTTCACTTCTCTATTTTATAAATTGAGAGCCTTGGACTAAATCATTTCTAAAGTCCCCTGATGGGTGGTCACACGTCTGTTTCTTGTATTTCTTGGCACGTGTTTGTACTTTTGAACACGATCACACAGAAATCTACCAGGAGTATAATTCTCTGATTGTTTTTATCATTAAAATGTAATATGTATTAGATACACAATTATAAAGATACAATCCAATCCTACTGAATTAAGGTGGCACAACCATACACTGATTTGTAGAGAAACACCTGAGGCTGCATTTCTGTCTTCCCTGTCCACGTGAGAGGAGATGCAGGAAGAGGACAAAGTTCTCTGCTGTTTAGACTCTGGCCTGTGACGTACGGTGGTGCTGACCTAAAAGTTAATATTTATCCATTTCAGTGAGTGAAGCTCTTCTCGAACTTGGTGGGGTGGGGATGGGGAGGGCATTGAGGAAGGAAAATACTACACACGCTGGCAGTGGTTTGCACTAAAGTCAACGTCAATCTTGGTAGCATGAGTCCCGTCACTTGAACAAGTCTCTAGTGTCAAGGAAGATCATGATGCGTCCTTTAACTACCACTACTAAAATGAAGGTGGGGGTACCCTAAATTAAAAAGAAAAATGAAGATTGCCCAATTCAAACCTCCCACTGCTTACTTTATGACTTTGAGAAAGTTAATCTCTCTAAGCCTAGGGTTTTCATTCATACATTGAGAATAATAATATCTATTTCATATTGTTGTTAGGATAACTGTGTGTGATCGCACCCGCAGGGCACTGAAAACCAAGCTTTGATATTACTTCTCTAAAAACAGATGCAAAGACCATCATTTGATTCACAGGAACCCTGGATTGATTCATGACACTTTTTTCTATCTTCTTTCTTTTCCTTCCCCTTCTTCTTCATCTTTTGTTGTTGTTATGTAACCCGGTGTTAAGCATGATAGGTGACCTAACAGGAGAGAATTTCCCAGGACAAATTTGGTGCAGTCAGTCTCAAAATGTCAAGGAACATATTGTGCATTGACTATAGTAATCCCATTTGAGACAATCTCAGGTTACATCCATTTGCACTGACTTTTTGGATGCCACACTACAGCTTTCCTTTGCTTGCCAGATTTATTTGGCACTCTGGAAGTGCTGGAAAAACTCTGTACTAGCACCAAGTCAAGGAGTTCAGCAGTTGGTTGAGGGACACTATTTCATTTTTTGTTATTCCAGGTCTTCAACAATACCTGGCACACAGAGAAGGTGCTCAGTACACGTTTGTTGCAATAAAAACAGAAAAATACATTGGTGTGCCACTTCCGTAAGTTACATAACCCTACCTCATAGGCACCCATCATTCTCTCATCCAAGAAGGTAGCCTTCTTTTTGCACTTATTCTTCTATTTATATTAAAGCCTTTATAATGAGACCACTGTGTGTGTGTTTATTTATTTGAGTTGGGGTCTCATTCTGTGGCCCAGGCTAGAGCTACGGTAGTGGTATGATCATGGCTTACTGTAGCTTTGACCTCCTGGGCTCAGGCAATCCTTCCACCTCAGTCTTCCAAGTAGCTGGGACTACAGGTATGCACCACCACACCCAGCTAATGTTTTTTATTTTTTTGTAGAGACGAGGTCTCACTTTGTTGCTCAGAATGGTCTTGAACTCCTGGGCTCAAGCAACCCCCTCACCTCGGCCTCCCAAAGTGCTGGGATGACAGGCATGAGACATCACACTTGGCTCAACTGATTCAGTTTTATAATTGTCTCAAGTGGCTATCCATGGTCTTTTGTAGTTTTTTTGTTTCTTTTACATAAGCATTTTAGAATTTTTTCTCTTTCTCTAAAAATATCATTGGGTTTTTGAGAGGGATTGCACAATATCTGAAGATTGCTTAGGGTAATATGAACAATATTTGGGTAATTTTAACAATATTAATTCTTCCAATCCATGAACACAGAATGTCTTCCCATTTGTTTGTGTCTTTCTGAATGTCTTTCATCAATGTTTTATAGTTTTTAGTGTACAAATATTTCATCTCTTTGGTTAAATTAATTTTAAGTATTTTATTCTTTCAGATACTATTATAAATTGGGTTATTTTCTTAGTTTCTTAATGTATGATTTGCATTTTCCTAATGATTAGTGACATTGAACACCTTGTCCTGCAACTTTATTGAATTTTTAAATTGATTTTAACAGTATATTGGTATAGTCATTACAATTCTCTATATAAGACCATGTCACATGCAAACAGAAGTAATTTTACTTCTCCCTTTTTGATTTGGATACTTTTTTCTTTATTTTCTTGCCTAACTGCTCTGCCTAGGACTTCTAGCATTATATTGAATAGAAGTGGTAAGAGTGGGCATCCTTGTCTTGTTCTTGATCATAGAGGAAAAGCTTTAAACTTTTCACCATTGAGTACGATAGTAGCTGTAGCTTGTCATATATATAGTGTTTATTATGTTGCGGTGTATTCCTTCTACATCTAATTTTTTTATTCCTAAAAGGCTGTTGAAATTTGTCAAATGATTTTTCTGCATCTATTGAGATGGTCATGATTTTTTATCTTTCATTTTGTTAATATGGTATATCATGTATGTTGATTTCATATTCTGAATCTTGCATCACAGGACAAATGAACAAAGTGTCATGATTTTTTTAATGCTCTTGAATTTGTTTTTCTACTATTTTATTTCTTTTTTTTTTGAGTTGGCGTCTCACTCTGTCGTCCAGACTGGAGTGCAGTGGCACACTCCCGGTCACTGCAGCCTTGTCCTGCTGGGCTCCAGTGATCCTACCGCCTCAGTCTCCCAAGTAGTTAGAACAACAGGCGTGTGCTAGCACACCTGGCTAATTTTTTTTGATTTATTGTAGAGATGAGGTCTTGCCAAGTTGCCTGGGCGAATCTCGAACCTGCAGGCTCAGGCAATCCACTTGGCTCGGCCTCCCAAAGGCTGAGTCACTGAGCCTGACCCTCTAGTATTTTCTTAAAGGATCTTTGCATCTATGTTCGCCAGGGATATTGGCTTAGCATTTTTGTTTTCTGTAGTATCCTTGTTTGGCTTTGGTATCAGGGTAATGCTGACCTATAAAATGAGTTTGTTCCTTCCTCTTTGATTTTTTGGAAGAATCTGAAAAGGACTGGCATTCATTCTTCTTTAAATGTTTAGTAGAATTTACCAGTAAAGCCATCTTGTCCTGGGATTTCCTTTGTTAGGAGAATTTTGATTACTGATTCAATCTCCTTACTCATTATCAGTCTGTTCACATTTTCTGTTTCTTTATAATTGGTAAGTACTATGACCTGAATGTTTTTGCTCCCCCCCTCCCAAATTCACATGAAAGTCTAAACCCCAAGATGAAGGTAGTGAGAGGTATGGTCTTTGAAGATAATTAGATAATGAGGACTCTGTCCTCATGAATGGGATTAGTGCCCATATAAAAGAGGCTTGAGAGAGTCTGTTCACCTCTTTCTGCCACAGGAAGACACACAGAAGGCAGCATCCATGAAACAGAGAGCCCTCACCAGACGCTGAATCTGTGGGCACCTTAATATGATATACCACTTCTCAGTCTCCTGTACTGTGAGCAATACATTTCTGTTGTTCAAAAATTACTTAAAGGTATTTTGTTATAGCAGCCTGAATGGACTAAAACAGAAAGTTATATGTTTCTACGAATTTGTCCATTTTTTTCTCGGACAAAGGTATTTGTTGGTGTACAATTGCTCATGGTAGTCTCTGATGATCCTGTGTTTTTTTTTTTTGGATATGACACCAAAATCATGAGCCACAAAAGCAAAAATAGACAAGCCACAAACGCAAAAATAGACTACATTAAACCAAAAAATTTCTGCCCGTAAAAAAAGCAATCAATAAGATAATAAGGCAACCTATGGAATGAGCGAAAATATTTGCAAGTCATATATCTGATTAGGGGTTAGTATCCAAAATATACAAGGGACCCCCTACAACTCAATGGCAAAAAATTAAATAGCTTGATTTAAAATTAGCAAACAGACGTCTCTCCAAAGAAGATATATAAGTGGCCAACAGGTATATAAAAATTGCTCAAGAGGCCGGGCTCGGTGGCTCAGCCTGTAATCCCGCGCCTTGAGAGGCTGAGG